>NC_061517.1:10115000-10210000 GCF_022379125.1 Scophthalmus maximus
AGGAGGCGGAGAGGGGCCCTGGCAACCCCTATCAGGGTCAGGGCGGAGGAAGAACAGGAAGAACAAGGACACAGTCAGACACATTACCCAGCAGGCTGAGAGGAACTGGGACAGAGAGCGGGACAGGGAGAGAGACAGGGACAGTAGGCCTGGATCTCCTCTGCCCTCCATGCTGGCTGTGGCTGGATGGAACTACAATGGACAGGACATCCCAGGTAAAAAAAAACAAGAAACATTTAAAAAGCTTCTTACTCTGTTTTCTGTTTCCGAACTTAAGTGGAAAGTGCTTCTGCATATTTTTATGCAATACAAACACAACTGACAGTGCAGGAGATGTGGGTCACGGGCAGGAATGATGAAAGCACACCGTGTGTTTCCAAATAGTCCGTTTATAGTGGATTTGTTGGTAATATTATTAGTTCATTGTCACAACAGCAGGTGGAATCAGCTCTCAAAATTGGTCGGGTGGACAAGGGCCAAAAGAAAACATGCCTACACTGGAAAGGACTTTTGATTTGATGACTCTGGGACTGGAGACTTTCTTTGAGCTGCTGCCGTTTCGTTATGCCGGCGCCTTATTATTTATCCAGTCCTGTAATTAGTGAATGATTGGTGAGATAATAAGATTAGGTCAGTGTGTGAGACTCGTCTCAACACCTCAACTAAAGCACAATCTAATTGATCTGTGCTTCTCTTTTAAAAGACACCTTCTCACCAGTAGGGCAGCATTTTACGTGCGAGCGATCAAACTGCTTTGTTGACTCTAGTTGAACTCGAGTTCAGCAGAGTGTGCGTGACGCTTTGCAGCACCTGTTTGCTTCACCGTCTGAATCCTGTGTGGATATTTCAATGCATGTCAGCCCTCCACACTGTTCACTAGTATGGGCTGACCTTTTTTTCCCTCCTCAGGGGTTAAGATAAGTAAGCTTGTAACACTAAGGTGTTAGGCCCCAAGATGATTATCTCAAATCCTGGATGTGTGAGGTGAAGTTTAGGTAAATGCTGATAGATATTACGCGCCTCTTCTTACAGCAGTTTATGTAACAGACACTCCCACATAAACAGGCACAACCACAAACTCAAGAAGAATTTCTTTTTTTTGTTGAGACAGCCTCTCTTGATCCTCAGCCTTGCAGAAATGTTTAGTGAATTATTTTACATAAAACACTTACCTGTGTTGTGTGTGTGTGTGTGTGTGTGTGTGTGTGTGTGTGTGTGTGCATGTGTGCGTGTGTGTGTGTGCTGCGGGGCCCAAGGCGTCGATAGGTAGATCATTAAAAGTAAGAGAAGCTAATCCTGGGCGCATTAAGGGAGTTGGCTGTGAAATGGGCACACACGTCGCGCAGCGAAAGAAAACAGGATAATTGAATTGACCTGGGTCACTGCACGGATTACCAGCGCGTCCTCGCCATCCCAGGCTCCTCCCTCTCTCTCTGGGGTTTAGGGAAGGACCTTCTGGAAAGGGCGAGAGGAGGGAAGAGCGAGGGAGCTGTGGCAGACGTGAGGGGTAATGAGAAAGAGAAGAGAGAGCGATGTAGAAAGGAAGGGCTGCACATCCACGCAGGCTTATGCGGGTTTGTCTGTTTTGTGCCTAAGTTCCAGATTTTGTGACCCGCAGTCAGGCCTTACTACGGCGCTCGAGGAACATCTTGTCTTTTTGCTTCAGAGTCACACACACACATGCATAACAACGTACAGGGTTGGAGTCTGGCTGTGGCGAAGCAGCCATTACCGAGAGAGGTGTTTTCTCACCTAAAGGTTAGAGGAAGTCTAGTATATTGGTTGTGGGAGTGCTCTTCATATTTCTACCCTGTGCTGATCAGAAGTAAAACAATATATACATGTATATAAAAATAAATTTAAAGCGGGGATTGTTTTTCTTTCTTTAACGTTGACCAAGTCAGGGTCAAAAAATAAACAGGATCTCTGTGAGCTTACAAGCGTTTGTCTACTTAAGTCCTAAGTCTCCCTAAGTCTGGGATTTCGTCACCTCCAGAAGACGATCTGATTCCTATGTACAGGCAAATGGAAAAGCCAAGGAATTAGAAAGGGATGTAAAGTTCTATTTAAAGTTTCCTATTTACACAATATTACAGACGGCAGAAGAGCTATTGAGAACATATGTACGACATCGTTTGGGACCGTGCTTCCCGCTCGACACATTGGAGGAAATCTGTGCGATGGGGAAACACCAGTTAACTCGTAAGAATAAATGTGGCATTGTTGGATTTTTCCTCCGAAATCAAAGGTGAATTCTTTAGTGGCTTTTTTCCCCCCCTGCCATTTGTACCACCCACGTTTACGGGCTGTTGCTGTGTGGTGGGGTTGTTGTTCCATGATGTCCAGCTGTTAGTTTCCATGAAAGGCTATGGTAGGTAAAAAGGGAAAAGGAAAGGGCACCTTCAGTCTGAAATTAGCTTAATTGCTTCATTCTTTATTGATGAGAATTGCCTAGACACACACACACACACACACACACACACACACACACACACACACACTCTCTCTCTCTCTCTCTCAGTCTCCATGCTTTACAGTTGGAAATGCCTGCATTAGGTACAACACAGAGGACCGGCTGACTGAGGATTTCGCTGGATTATTCTGTAATATAAGGATAATATAGGGCTATGTAAAGGCTCAGTGTACAGTATTAGCGCCGCAGAGGCGTTTCAACGTGTTTGTATGAAAAATTTGCCGCGCGCTTGTCTCCACACAAACAGCCGCAGGAATTAGGAAGCGATTTTCTTCAGATCCCCTTCGCTTGCAAACATCTGCTGCGTTCACTTGATGTCATTTCTGAGGCCACTAAGCACTAACCTCCCCCCCCCCTCTCTCTGTCTCGCTGATGCTTGATCTCACCCCATCTTAAGCTCACCTTGTCAGCTGACACAAATATTAGATATCTTACACGTGCATTAGTGATCTCACCGTGTGCGTATATTTTTCTGTATAATACTATATTAGAGGTGACAACTTTGAGGAGAGTTTTAAATAGTCTCCGCGTCTCCTGCCTTCTTATGTCGCACACCTTCAAATAATTACCTAAAATTATTTTTAGTTGCCCCCCCCCCACTGCTTTTCCCAGACCCGGATTAAAAAGCATCAAATCAAAGACGAAGCGTTTTGAAAATTGCAGTCAAGCTTCTTCTTCTTTTCTTTTTTTTTAATTCAGCATATTTGTCTTTGATGCATCATGTCAGAATCTATGTAATACTGAAATGGTGAGTAGATTAATCAAGTTGTCAATTGGCAAAACATTAATTGTCAACAATTTTACTATAACTGATTTACCATTTGTCAAGTCAGATCAAGCAAAGAAATGTTCATTGTCATTTGCTAGTCTCTTTGTTTTGTTTTTGTTGGACACACACACACACACACACACACACACACACACACACACAGACATTTTAATAATAAATGGATTGTATTGAAAAAAGTAATCCAATTTCCATTTGGAAAATAATATAGGCTCTCTGTAATTCACCTCCCTGACACTACAGTATATTTCAGTTTTTACAGCTATTTGCGATATAAAAGGAAGTAATCATAGCAAAGTCCTGACTGAGTATTTCTTAAATAGAGATTTTTTGAATTGTAAATGGTCGTTTGTTCCCATTAGCTGTTCCTCATGTCATTTCAGCATTTTCCAGTATTGTTTTCATTTTGTTATATCATGTGTCACCTCTTTGAAAGCTATCATTTAGGAGGCAGAATTGATCCGCTCCAAGGCACCTTTACTCTCAGACTGAGAAGAAGCCGCTGGTGAAAACACGAGTAAACGATTGATTTCTTCTCCTCCTTCCTTTACACACCAACTTGATCTTTATCCCACATAATAACATCTCTGGAAATATTTTTTGTGTTTTTGTCTGTTGGAATGAAAAAAAAAATACCCTACAGAACACACACACACACACACACACACACACACACACACACTCAGTGACCTTTAGTGGCAGCTTGGGGGATTTTGGCAATCTGGTACATGGCCGTTGTGATGTACATACACTCACATACAAACACACACACACAAACACACACACACAAACACACACACACACACACATACACACACACACACACACACACACACACATACATATCTAAGAGCATCTGATTATGACGACGTGAACAGTTCAATCACACGTGGGCTGTTCTTTCCGTTTCCCTCTAGCTGTTGCACATTGATTACATCGAGAATCTTGTTTGAAATCCAACATCTTTATCTGACTCTCTTCCTCTGCACTCTGTGGCCTCAGACTTCCCCCTCCTCACCCACTAATAAACACATGCTCAGAGACTCACACAGTCACACACGTACCCACAGACGCATACAAAAAAACCCCAACATGAAATCACCTTTCTGTAAAACCCTGTCCTGTTTATTCCTGCGAGCTCGGGAGCGCTGCGTGATTTGGCTTGTTTGAGTTCAGCCCTTCATCCTCTGGAGCTCCGGAGCCTCTTGGACTCACCTGGGACCCGCAGACAGGCACTCTCAAGATTACCCTCTAGTTTGCTCTTAAACTTTCTCTTCTCTCTCTCTCTCTCTCTCTCTCTCTCTCTGCGCTCCTCTCCCCAAGTCTCGGCAGTCTAAAGGTGAACACTTGAAATAATGAATCGGATCCCCCTTTCACCCCCTTCCTCTCTGTATTCCAGTTAAGACTCTCCCCATAGTATTTGCACTTCATTAAACTTGAAATAGGTTTAATATTTAAAACACCGTGAACAGATTTCAACCCCCTCACCCGTTGCACACCTCTCCACTTTTTTTTTCCCTCCCTTCTATTCGCTCTTGGTTTAATAATCTACTCTCATATTTTCTCCCTAATTCACTCCTCCTTCATTAAAAAACCAAAATAGATTTAATATTTCAGACTGTGTGGACTTAATTTTGAACCCCTTTCTTCGTGGCTTGCTGTCTGACTCGCTGTGGGTTAGATGACTACACCGTGTTGAGGCCTCTCCCCCTGTATGTTCTCCACTCTGTCCTCGTCCTTCTCTTTCTTTCTTTGTGGCTCCTGGTTCATCTTTCTCACTTTTTCCACAGTCTATTATCAGTTCTGTACTCCAGGCCTCTCTGTTTCTCGCTCTGTCTCCCCCACCCCCTGTTTGCTCTGCCCCTTTGTCCTCTGACTGCACAGATGATTTCAGCCCTTTCCTCCAACCCTATTGACTTTTGTGGCCTGGTCACCCCCCCCCCCCCCCCCCCCCCCCCCACACACACACACACACACACACACGCACACACATTTCTCTGGGTGTTCAGAGTTGTGACTTGTAAGCTGGGAGGACTAAAATACTGTTCTTTCCCCCTTACTTCCTCTTCTCTGTCTTTCTCGCTCATGTCAACCTCCTGTTCGGTCACCACCAAATTAAAAAAAGTTCCATCATCACCGTGGAAACCAATAATTTTCTCACCACCCACCAGCCATCTTTGTCATATGACCTCACATCCTGCTGGACATTATGGGCAGTCCACCAGCTAAAAGCCCCTTCTCCTACTCCACCACACCGTCACAACACACACACACACACACACACACACACACACACATTCACACAATTTTTCACACTCCTGCTGTCTGTCTTTTTCTCTCGCAGCATTCTCTCTCTCTCTCTCTCTCTCTCTCTCTCTCTCTCTCTCTCTCTCTCTCTCTCTCTCTCTCTCTCTCTCTCTCTCGCTCTCTCTCTCTCTCTCTCAGTTCTCAATACTGACACCTGCTCTATTTATAATTCTCTGGCTTTAAAAGAGCCATTTTGGACAGGAAGTTGCCCCCTTCCCACTACTGACCGTGGCTTTTTTCCAAAACGTCAGCACCCCCCGCCTCCCCACCTCCTGCCCCTGGAACAGGAGCCGGTGAGAGGAGAGTATATACAATTTAAGGGGGGGGTTAAAGATTAGCAATCCCACCCTGAGTGGACCCGGGTCGGGCCAATGTGTGTGCGCTCTAGTTAGCCATGGCCCACACACATACTGTGAACATTCACCCACTTATTTGCCCAAACTATATAAACACATGCATTGTACACCAACCTTATGAAAAAGTGTACTCAAGCACAATCCAATACAACATTTCACTTCAAAATGAATCTAGTTAAACTGTTTACACACACGCACACACACGCACACACACGCGCCTCTTGGCATTGATCGCTCAGGTCTAAGAATTAAACTACCCAGAATGCATTCTGACAGGATGTCCTCTTGGCACGGCACAGGGCAGGGTGGGTCGGGAGGTTTCTGTGGTTGAACATTCAGAGCAGTACCCCACAGCTAAAAAACCACCCCGCATACAACAGACTTCAAACTCCATCACATGTTCCGAATGTACTGCACACCGTAAATGAATTGGTGAGGTTAACTTTATTTATCAAGCGCACACAGTATTGGGAGGGCTATTTTATAAAATGTCATCAAAGATTCACTCAAATTGAGTGTTGTTTTTTTCATAAATAGTTTGGATTGTCTTCCATTTGTTTATATTGCATGCAGCACTGTGAATGACTGTGGCACTCAGTAGTGCTACCCAAAGTAGAATGAATCCAGAAATCACTCTGACGGGGATGTTTCCTCTGGCAAAATAGGATTGAAGACACAATTTTTCCATGACCTTTTATTTTCCTGAGCATTATGTTAGAGTGAAAACCAATAATTTAGATGAAAAAGAAAAACATGTTTTTTACTTTGTTGCCTATTCTCTTGAAGTAAAAATAGCACTAGAGGAGTCAGAGTCACCTCCTCTGATTCCCACAGCATCAAATGGTCGAAAAAGATATAAATAGCAATAATGTAAAACTGCAATGCTGCACAGTGGAGTCAAATAGTCAAATTGGTGTTTAACATTGACTTACACACGTGTGGTAAAAAAAAAAAGGTTGGTCTCCACTCAGTGGTTTGTTTGCTTGGTAGACCTGCTTAGCAAACTAGCTAGACCCAATTTTCCCTTGACCTTTTATTTTTTATATTAAATTGTAGTCAAAAAAACAATGAATGAGAAGAAAATTAAAAAGAAAGGTTTTTCACTGTGTTGCCTTGCAATTTTTGAGTTTTTGAGTTTTCAAACTCGGCATCAAATGGCTGAAAAAACAATAGTGTAAATGTGCAATGCTGCACAACGAGGAAGCGAACTTCCATACCAAAAGACTGTATGAATAGATTTACAGATAGATGTACTTCATTGATGCCAAACTGGGAGATTCCACAACACACAAGGGGCGATAAAGACTAAAGAGTGGCCTAAACATGGGGAGCTGCTGCAACAGGCTGCCACCTGGCATGGCAACATCTCGCCAAGTGAATATGCATTGGCTAAAATCATTGGCTAAAAATATAGCGCACATGTTGCCTGTTTTGCATCTGCTGTTGTTTGTCAGGTAGACCTCCTAAGAAAGTTTAACAATGCTGACAAAGCTAATCTGCGGTTGGCAGCACTCGACTGAACTTAGCCTTCCATCAGACTACTTTTTGTAACAGTTTTCTAATTACCACCCATTCAAATTTTAAAGTGTAACCAAATCAAGTTACTCATATTTTGTATTTAATTAAGAAACCCTACTTTCCATACTGCTTTACTCGCCCACACACAGGCACACACAATGTCCTCTTCTTCATCCTATTCCATAATATCGAATCACGTCTTTAAAAGAAGATAAGCGGTAAGACCACTTGTCAAACCGTACTGTCCAAAATCAATTTTTTTGTTGTGTAAAAAAATATTGCTAAATAAAGGTCCAAGTAAAAAATCAAATTAAACAAACCATTAATATGCTTTAAAAAATATGATATATACTTCCTTAGATGGTTTGAGTAGTAAATGGGTGAAACATTTTTTGGGGATCCCAAAACCTTGTGAAAATCATTCTCAAAGAATCTGCAATTTTTTTCTGGGAAAAATCTGTCAGCCTTACGAGCTGGGCCTCCTCCCCGTTGATGAGAGATTCGTGACAGGAGTCCTCTTTTGGAGATATGAGATGGAGATGTGATGTGATGTGAACTAGGATGCCCCCTCCCCCGGTGATCTGATAGCCAGTAATGGGCCCTGTAGCCGTGAACCTGGCAGCTTATGTGTCACACTGCACCCAGCATGCACCAAGACGACGTCGAGCACCAGCAGCCGGGATATTGAGACTTTATGGTAAAGTGTGTGTCTGGGTATGTGGAGGAAAGAGAGGCAGACTCATTATTATTAGTAGTATTATATAGTGGCAGACTGACTGACCAGGGGAAAGCGAAAACAGTAACTTTTGTAAAGAGTTTAACCTTTAGAAAAAAAAAGTGCTTTCCAGCAGGCTCGTGAATCGGTGCTCTCGTGCTTTCTCTCTCATTTTCAGTCAACCTGAGGGTTCCTCTTTTCCCGGTCTGTTTATTTTAGAGAGGTGGCTTTGTTCTGTTTACCGTAGACCCACTCGCTCCGCAGCCTCTACCCCCATCAGCGTCAGACCAGTTGGGAAAGGGGAGCAAGGAGGAGGAGGAGGAGGAGGAGGAGGGGAGGAGGGTGGGTGGGTGGGTGCACGGTGTTTGGACAAACGGACAACCTGAACAGGATATAGAGGTCTACAGCCTGTGGGTGTGTCGGTTTGGCCGAGGCACAGCTCGCACACAAACACACACACACACACACACACACACACACACACACACACTTACATACAATCGTGGGAGTGTTCCCACTGGAGGGCAAAGTCTCCCTTCCTCTTATATATTCATTCTCTCCTCTTCCCTTCTTGCCTTCATTCCCCCTTTCCGCTGTCACACCCCTCCGCACCTCCTTCCTTTAGACCTCTCTTTCTCCTTCATCCCTCATTCCTTCTCTTGTGACACCCCCCCCCCCCCCCCTCCTCTCTTGAAAACGGGAAAAAAGAAAGTGTTGAGATACAGAGGAGTTGGCCAACAGCAATGAGAAACTCGGAGGGAGAGGCCAAAATCACCACAGGGAACAATTATGGCTTGGGCTGTGTACATACAAGTGTGTGATTGCGTGTGTATTTGTTTGTGTGTTTCTTTATGGGTTTTGATGGAGGCGTTGGAGATGGTCCTGGAAGCCACTGTCTGTCCTTCACAACTATTTGTCCCCCTCCCTTTCTCCTCTATCCCTCCTTCCCTCTGTCTGTTTGGACCTTCCTTTTCCATCCCGTCAGTTCACACTGTCACTTCTGTTTTTACTCATCAGATACACTGGAGCTACGGTCACTTCTCGTGCGTGTGTGCGTGCGTGCGCGTGTACGTGTGTGTAGTATATGGGCTCAAAAAGGCAGCGCTGCTGTGGGTTAAACTTCCTCCTCATCAGAAGCATCCGTGTCTTTTTGTTTGTTGTGTAAAAATGGAACTTCCAGGCTTTGTTCCAAAAGTAAGAAATCTACTTCACATTGCAATAATCCAAATTACCCCAAAAACTATGTTACTGTAATTCCCCCCCAAAAAATGTAGCTGCCTTTTTATGAACACTTTCCCCCAATTAGCCAAGACATGACTTATCCAGACATAGTTATTGTACTTGTTTACCTTTTTTCAGCCATACTCAATATTTTTCATACTAACATAAGTTCAAATAACCGTTGCTCAAAGTGATACACGCAAGGAAAATTACTTCCCAAATCTAAACTTCCCTTCCTTTTAGCATCTTTTCAGCCTAATATTTATCTATGTATTTTGTGTTATGGTTCATTGTCACTTCTTTGAAAAAACCCACTCTGCTCGACTTCGCCTGCCCTCCGCTGTAGCAAATGGCAGGCAGACAAAGTAAACGACTAGTGAACATAGTGGAGGATTAAGCCGCTACAGAGCCAGATATTTCCCCACGGGAGTAAAGTGGATATGAAAAACATCACTAAGAGGAGAGTGAATATTGGACTTGGATCGGCCAGGTTGCCTTGAGCACAGCTCCAAATGAATACTAATGTCTCTCCGTGTCTGCGAGATGTGTAAATTTTGCCAACGAGTTCGACATATCAATTTAAAAGTTGATACTGTGTCAGTGCTGCGTTGTTTCCGAGGCCCCAAACAAGTGTCCAGAACATGCCGGAGGCCGGACATGACGATATCATCATTTTCCTGTTATATTATGACATGGGGCTCACTTGGACAATATTTTTCCCAATGGAAAAAAACTCCAGGGAAAATGTCTGGACTTCAGTGCCTGTATGAAAGCAGCTATAGTCACTTGGCTTAACCCTTTTACTTTCTCTGAAAAACGGATCATAGAAATTAAGTTTTGGAAGCTAATTTAACGGCAGCAAGGCCAGAATTGATATCAGGACTTTATCTTTCTGCTGTACATCCCCTGCTCTTCGTCATTAACAATGGTAGTTTTATTAAAAAAAAAAAGGAGGCCAGGCTCCCTTCCGTTGCTCCACTCTCCCCCAACCTCTTTGCCCCAGATCACCTGCCTGCCCATACTCCTCATTGTTTCCACTTTCCTCCACCTCTCCTCCTGAACTCGTTCCTTCTCACTTCTCTCATATATTGCAGCAGCATGCAAAGAATAACTTCATCCTGATCTCCTTTCCACTCTCTGTGTTTGTCTTTATCCTCGTCCCCCTCTTCCTCTTAAGTCGGTATCTCTGAATCTAAAATGGGCCATGGGCTTGTTTCAGGTGGGACCTCCCACAACAGCAAATTTTTTATTTATTAATTCATTAATGCTAATCCCCCTGTTGAGACTACACCTGACCAGGTTGGGAAAAACAAATTAAGGGGCCCTCATGTGAGACTGCTTCAGTGGCTGTTCAGAAAAGTAAAAGAGGATTTTTGCTCAAAGTTTGTTCACACGCACGTGTGTGCGTGTGTGTGTGTGTGTGTGTCAGACAGATAGAGAGGTATGGAGACAGAGTGTGTGTTTGCCTGTGTACATGGTGTAATTGTCTGTGACCCTGGCAGTTTTTTTTTCTTTTTTCTTTTTTACTTCAGCGGTTAGACTGTTTGGCCTTCCCATAGTTCCTCCAGCCTCAGAGACATCCAGCTCAAGGTTTAGTGTGTGTGTGCGCATGTGAGTGCGTGAGTGCGTGAGTGTGTGAGTGTGTGGAGGTTTTACAGGAGAGGGGAAAGGGAGCGATGGAGGTTAGAGGTGGATTTGATAGCGCGGCACACCCAGACCCCTCTCCCCCTCCATACCCCCTCTGTTCAGACCTTGATAAGTGGAGCCGCAGTCTGTGGGGGTTAGGGATTCCTGTCTGGCACAAACACACACACATACACATAGAAACGCACACACGCACTGGGATCCGCCCGTTCTACATTCCTGTGTCCGACTAAGGAAGCAGCCCAGCCGTCTTCCCCTCCACTCCCAAATTATCCCCTTCTTCTAAGTCACTGCATACTTATCGAACGCCTCTCTACCTCTCTCTTCCATTCTGACTCATACATACCTCCTCTATCTGCTGTGTTTTCGTCCCCTCCATCCTTCCACTGAGCACGCTGGCAGCAACCAGCAGAGCTTGAATCATCTCGTAGTGAGTTGTAAACTGTTGAGTTAGGGCAAGTGAGAGAGATCTGCCAGTACAGTGAGATACAGTCATCTCACCTTTTTCCTTTTCTTTTTTTTCCACAGTACAACTTATGTTCAGAACACGTCTCATATTATTCCCATGATGGTTAAGTCGTGATCTGTCCCTTGCTTGAAAAAGATGCTTTGTGTTTTAGGGAAAACAAAAATTCTGGATTATAATTATATATAAATATATTAATATATTTCCCTGCCACTCATCTATCCCTGCAGGGGGTTTGTTGTTTAATTAGTCACTGATTCCCTTTTTCTTCCAGATTTTGCTCATTGCTTGAACTCTGACGTACACTCAACTTTCCCCCTTTACCCCACGCCTCCCTCCTTTCCTCTTATCCATCTCTCTTTTCTCTGCCTCCCTTTTTGCTGCTTATATCTTTTGCCCCTTCCTCTCCCTCCTTGTATCCCCCCCCCCTCCCTTCCAGGGGTGTGTTACAGGGGTTAGGGAAAGGTCGTGTGGTCTCACGCTGCCCTTCTCTCTAATGGTGTCTTAATGAGAGAGTCAGAGAGGGAAGGAGGAGCAGTTTGGGAGAGGGAGGGTGAGCCATCAGCAGTTCTGCTTATGGCACGGACTCTTCCTGTGTGCTCGCTTGCATGTGCGTGTCCGTGTAAGTCTGTGTGTACTGTGTTTGTGTATGTGCATTCGCCCGGCCTGCACTATTTGACTGACCCCCTGCTCCATTGCGAGACCTTTCTGAGCCCTAGGTTCCTCTCCCGGGGGGAAAAGGGAAATGACACGTTTGCAGACTGGAATAAGAACCGGGGCTCGTCACACGCACTGTCCACCGGGTCTGGCTTGGGGTGGGTCGGAGATAATGCGGAGGTGAGGGACGAAGAGGTGTGTGTGTGTGTGTGTGTGTGTGTGTGTTGCGGGGGGCTGGCCTGTTCTTTAATTTGCACAGCTTCTGCTGATTTGATCATAAGCAATTAATCTCAATGGTTCAGCTCTGCTGCAGTGGGGGAAGAGAGGATGAACACAGTCTTCTGTTGCATGTATGCATCTCTCGCTGTGGCTTCCCCCTCTGTTCACGCAGTGTGAATCCAGCTGTTCTTACCTCTTATGAACAAAGTCTTTACTCACCTACAGGACAGTGAGATTTCCCTTGTTTGCGATTTACAGACAAATGCTTAGTTACGAAGGCTCCCTCATCCACGTATCATTTGTCTCACTTCCTTCCTTTGTTTAACCCTTTTGCTTTGCTCTCTCCTTTTGGACCGATACACATCTGTGCACGACAAACACGGCGACTCGTTCCTTTCGCTCTCCCTTTCTGTCCGGCCTCTCTGCCAGTTTTCCACCTCCCTCTATCTCCCTTGCCCTCGCTTTTCCTCTCCATCGCACCGTACTCCTCCCATGCTGAGGCCAGAGCTCTCTCCATTGTTGGAGGCAGGTTGCCAAGGATACAAGCACAGAGAGACACAGTCTTAATGTTCTGAGATGGGAGAGATGAGCAGAGAGAGAGGGGCAATAGCCTCCCTGGTCACTGGGCAGCCCGACAACAACGTCAATGCTTTCCAGAGAACAAGTACCACCCCCTGCACACCGCTCGGTGCAGTGCCCTGCTGTGAACGGATCACAGTGACACGGACTGTCGTGTGCTGGTCACCTGCCCTCCGTTCGCCCGTTGTGACTGCAGCGTATGATTGTAGTGCACGTCCTCCCGTGTTGTGCCTTTGTGCTTTTCTCAGGCTGCCACTTGATGTGGTCTTTAAAAGCCTTTGCTCATCTTGACAGAAATCTGAAAAAGTGAAATAATCAAAACATAAAAAATCAGACTGATTGGTTTTATTTCATTTCTGTGCATTGACAGGTTTCTTGGCGCCGCAAACTTACGATCTAACAGTAAAAATCCTCCGTGTAAGCGAGTCATCTTTACTTGTTAGTTCTATGTCTTATACAGATCACCCCCTTTTCAAAATTTCCCTCAAATCCAATGCAGTTTATTTAATCCAGAGTGCACCAATTTGCCTTTTTCCCTTTTACAGAAAATTCCCTGAACGCTTTGCCGAACTCGCTGAACCCAAGACGGGAAGACTCATGCGTGCTTAAATCCAAGATATCCATATATTAAATGACCAAAAAAAAATTGGTCTTGATTTGTCTTTAACATAGTATGAAAGAATATCACATAATTGTTTTTCTTGGTGGAAAAAAACCCACGAGAGTGAAAAAAAAGTTTTACCTCCGACCACACACAACTGTGATGCGATGATGTCCTGGACCTGTGCAAATCACTGGAGGTCAGCAAAAACAAGAATTTCAGGAGGTGTTATGGATTCAAAAAATAATACTCGAATGGAGGCAATGTTTGCATTTGCTTCCCTTTTCCTCCTCCGTTTAACCCAGGGCAGAAAGCAGCAGCACACATGGTTCCGTCCATCATACAGTGGACGTCTATGTAGTAAGACATGGATGTAAAAGATATAGACCATTGACAGTTTTGATGTAAGATGAGAAGATTTTTGCAGGACATAGATTTGGTTACTGGTTACTGGTTACTGGTTCATAATCTAATGAACACATTTGAATTGTATGTGTCCTAACATGAGATTTATCTCATTCATGGCTTCGCGATCTGCTCAAGCTGGATATATTTTAGATTTTTTTTATTCATTTTTTGCCAACTTTGTTTGCTCGGTAAACTCATCTCAGATTCATTTCCGGGGAGCAGTAAAGAAGTCATTCTGGCGAGCTAGTTGCCTCTGAGCCTCTGAGCTGGTCAGCGTGAGTCGGAGAAGTTTGTTAACCCACACACTAATAACCCACTGGCTCTGTACAGCATCCCCACCCTGAGTCCTTGTCGTTCTTCCTCCTCCTCTTTCCATTATCCCTCCTTTAAACCTCTGCCTCTCTCTCTCTCTCTCTCTCTCTCTCTCTCTCTCTCTCTCCCCCCCCCCCCCCCGCCTCACCCTTCAAATATAACCCTGGACTGGGCCGGACAGGGCTTTTGGGCTCGTGCCTGCTCACCAGTTCCTCCCCTGTGCATAACCCCGAGACATAACCTCTCTCTCTTTCTCGCTCTCTCTCAATCTCTCCATCTCTCACTCTTTGCTTTTAGCACAAAGCCCTGCGTGTCTGCCTTCCTTCCCCACCCAGCATTCTTTCCCCATGCAGACCTCTCCCCCGCTCTCTCTCTGTCTCGCTCTCGCTCTCTGTCGACTTCCCTCCTACCCGCCAACTCGCTCAGCCTCACCCTACCTTTCATTAGCCCACTCTTTATCTCGCTCACTTACTCTGCTCGCTCTCTCCCCCACCACTCTCCTATCTCCGCAGCTTTTGCACTCTACTCTCTCTCTCTCCTTCTCTCTCTCTCACCCCCCTCAGTTTCTTCTGCCTTTGTTTCTGATACATCTTCATTTATTCCTCTCCCTCTCTCTCTTTCCCTGCTGACCCTATTATTTTTATATTCTCTCTCCCTCTGCCATCACTCCCCCTCTCCCTCTCTCTCTCTCTCTCTCTCTCTCTCTCTACCTCCCTCCCACTCCTCGCGGTCCCTCTAAGCTGCATTAACTCCCCAGATTACCTTGAGCCCTGCAATCCTCCATCCCCCACGCACTCACCCGCTTCCTCCCTTTCCTTCCTTCACTCATTCACTTGCTCACTCGGAGTGGGTCCGCGACATGGCGGCTAATTTTGAAAAAACAAAGATACGTTTGAAATGACTTCCGACCACACCGCCATTTTCATGTCATTTTCTTGAACCCAACAATTTCTCTGAATAGAGAAAATCGATGAATCGATGAAACAACATAACTGTGGATCACTGCCAACTGAAGGAAAAGCACAGGACGGACACACTGTTACGTCTTGCTCTCCATGATCATCGACTGTGTTTAGATGCAGCTGAACTCACGGATTTACATATTTTCCTGTCACTAGCGTCAAACAGCTGAATGAAGAGAAAATAGCCATTTGATCCTTGATCATAGCGCTACGGTTTAACCATTTGAAAGTTACATCCTGCACTATAACAATGTGCTGAGATGTTGAGATCAAATCACTGCTTTGTGATCACAAAGTCATCTGCTAGATCGAGCGTGAATACTAATAACGACCCGTGTATCGTAGCTATGGGTCATATTAAAATGAGTAATCACAGAGACGGTTACGGGAAGTCGTCTCCTGAGCTTTAGCGCCACACAGCCTTCAACCAGACCAGCTACACAAAGGCCCGTGATACATTTGTGATGTACTTCTGAACATGCGTCGACAAGTGGCTGCAGTATTTAATTGCCTGCATGCGTATGTGTATGTGAATGTGAATGCGTATGCGTATGTGTATGTGTATGTGTAACGTTCTTAATAGCTGTGTTGCACCATCCAGTTTTTTTTTACTTAGTGTGCAATAGTCATCAGGAGAAATATAGCTTTTGACCATTTATTCTCCTATTAGCCGAACCAAGCAAATCCACTCGCTAACCAAAAGGTAGCAAGCTCACTAATCCACCCATCCATTAACTCTGCCCCTTATAACCATTTGAGGCTTCTGGGGGGTCTGGAGCCACATTCACACCTACAGGCGATTTAGAGTCTCCAGTCGACCTAAGCTGCATGTCTACCTGGAGAACCCCCGTGTCGACACAGCGAGAACATGGAAACTCCAGCTTGGTCGGCCTGGATCGAACCCGACGGTGCTGACCACAGCGCCACGCCCCGCGCTCACTAAGCCGGAGAGATTTCCCCGCGCCACATGGTGACGCTCGAGGACATTGCTGTGCTGTTAATGACGGCGGCGAACGGGCTTCACGTCTTGACACGCTGCCCCCACTGTCTTTGTGTGCATGTTGTGGCCATGGAGCTTTGCCGTCTTGATGCGGACGCAGGACTGAAGCGCGGAGAATAAGATGCATTTTTTGAATGTAGCTGTAGACATAGTCCCCCCCCCCCCCGGCACTATACCCACCCTCCCTCCCGCAGCCTCTGTAACCTCCCCCTCACCTCTCCACGCTCTCCCCCTTCACTCACCCACCCACCCACACTCCATCACCCCACCATCCACCTCTCACCCCACCACTCTTGCAATCGCTGTGCTCCTCTCCTCTCCTCTCCTCCCCTCCACCCACACTCTCTCTTTTTCTCCGAGCCCCAGCAGTACCACCTTCACCAGCACCACCACCATCATCTCTCTCTCTCTCTCTCTCCCTCCCCTCCCTGTCCTTTACCACTCTCTCCCCTCCGTCCCTCCCTCCTCTAAAGCCTTCAGGCTCTGCTTGATTTATGCTTGCCCTCCCTATCCACACACACACCCCACCACCACCATCACCACCACCCACTCTTCCCTATCTCTCCTGGAGGTTGTGGCCCGGCTAGTCCCTAAAAACAACAGAGAGAGAGAGAGAGAGAGAGAAAGTAAGGGAGAGGAAGACAGACACAGAGAGAGGGAGAGAGAGAGAGAGAGAGAGAGAGAGAGAATAACAACCTCTTTCACTTTCCATCCTCCCTCCTTTTTAACCCAGCATTTTTTTCATTCCCCTCTCCCACACTGCTTTTTAAATTGCCTCTGAATTCTTGAGCTGTTTTAGTGCCTCACTCCCCCTTCTCGACTGAAATTACTTTTTTACCCTCTCAAACTCTGGCATGCTGAGGAAGCAAGTTCTACCTTCCCTCCCCTCTTTGTCCACTCGAGGACAAACATGCACTGATCACACGTGCAGCGTGCGGGGCTGTTTGCGGGGGGAAATGAAAAGAAAGAGACAAAAGGTGAAGGGGAGACTTTAGTTTCCATAGTTTGCAATCGCGTCGCCGCAGCAATGTCTCATGGACAACATGCGGCGAGCAGCGAGGTCTTGTGACAAGACGGCTCTTGTAATGCCTTGTCCTCTTCAACCTCCGGCTGGACGAGCCATTAACCGGGCCGACTTGGGGCAAGGCTTCTTTCTGGGTCTTTCACCGCTGTCCCTCTCTCTCTCTCTCTCTCTCTCTCACACACACACACACACACACACACAAAGATACACAGCGAGAGAGTCTTTCTCCTTTGTTTGCACTCCCATACTCAAACATGCACACAAGCCCTACTTTCTTCTTGACAGCTCTCTTGTGGTCGACAAGCCTCAGTAACTCGTTGCTTAACCACCCTGGACTTTTTTCCCTCCATTGTGTTTGGCTACTGTCTCTGTTGATTTGAAGGTGTGCTGTGTTGTTTGTGTGCATGTGTGTGTGCGTATCTGACTGGAGGTGTTACAGGAGTGTGTCGACCAACAGCCGGGCCACGAGTGAGCGCGTGTGCCAGTAGTGGAGGTGGTGTCAACTTAAAAACAAAAAAAAAGAAACATCATTTATCTTTGAAAAATCCATGACACGACAGCGTGTTGTTATGAAATACACACACTCGTGCACACATGCACGGACACACTCCTTGAGCACAATCAGAACAGAAGATCAGAGGTCAAACTGGGTCAGCTGACCCTTCCCTCCCTTTTCAGACCTTCTCTCTCCTCCTCTTTACTGCGTCAAAGCGCACTCTCCAATAACACAACTCCCCTTGTGAAACACACACACACACACACACACACACACACACATTCACTCACTCATTTAGATATACAGTGCAGCCTCCAACCACAGCACATAAATCTGTATCTTCTATCCATTAGCTGCAACTCTCTCAATGGCTGATAAATGCAGGATCCCTCACAACACATTTGAAGTATAGTTCAACAAAACACATCTTTTATTCCAAGGTAAGTCTTATTCCGCCGTTGCTTTTTCCCACTCAAGCCCCCACATATACTGCAGCATTGCTCACGACTGCGCACACGCAAACACACACGCGTGCACGATCAAACTCACACATGAACAAAGACGACCACCATTTCCACATATTTGTCTCTCCTTTTTAAAAGGGGATTTGATTTAGCATAAATGTTGAAGCCAAGGCTGCCCGGCTACCATGGTAACCAAATTAAACGGAGGATCTCTTCAGAAAGCAGAAATCTAAATTATTCGGACTCTTTTATGAAGGGGAAAATGAAAATTCCCTTCACTGTACAGAGACCACTGCACTGTAAAAACAAAAGAAAGGAGGGAGGGGGGGGGGAAACAGGAAAATGGTTTTGTTTTTTGTATCAGAAAAGGCATATCCTATATGCCATTGAAATTCATAGGTTGTCTCAACAACCAGTATCTTAACACTCAGCATATGTGCGCAAAAGAATGACGTAACGACAGTGTCTCAAAAACTCCAGATAAACCTATTGCCTCCGAAAGACGCGACAATATGTGTAGCCACAAATCCTCAGAGAAACCCGGCGCACGTATGATGAAATCCATAAGCTGCGTGCATGGGATTAGGTGCGACTGTTTCTGGTGTGGTAAATGATTTTATCTGTTGGAACAGGATGAGGTTTAAGTAACACACCATCTACGCGGGGCAGATAAAGCTTACACAAGTGAGGATTATGTACTATATTCCGATTATTTGCTGCGGAAGCCTGTTTGTGGTCAGCTGAATACTAATTTCCAATATCTCGCGCTTAGTCTCGGAAAAGTGGACACATTCTCAGAAAGCAGGACACTTTATGTTGCACAACGGAGAGTGTCAGCCAGACACGGAGCCCTTTGCGAATGTGTCATACAAGTACGATATGTATTAAGTTCACACGTGTTGGGAGAGGGGGAAAAAAGTTGAAAATGTTACAGTTTTCTGCAAGGAAATCATGAAGCAATCACGTTTCCATATCTTGCCATTTAATCTGCAGCGTGTGACTGAGGCATTGTTACTGTATGACTGTGAGGAGGGCGGACATGCTCCATCTGTAGATGCACGTGTCCAGAGGATGCTGGGAAAAGTGGTCAGGGGGTCATCCACTCGTCCAATGAACAGATGAGTAGAGGGAGATGGGGGTCAGGGGTGACCCTCTTCTCTCTCTCTCTCTCCTTCGCTCCCTCTCCTTCCATTTGTCTGCCTCTCCTTTATCCATGTATGTGTACGTGTCTTTGTGCATGTGTGTGTGTTTGTTGTTGGCCAACAGCAGATCTATGTTATTGATTGACTCCTGTGGCTGCTGGGCTGCCCACTGAAGGAGGGGGCAGAGCTCTAATGAATTCCTGCACCTTATGCCCCTTGCGCCAACCCCTACACCCCCTCCTTAATTAACTTTGTTTGTGTGTGTGTGTGTGTGCGTGCGTGTGTGTGTGTGTGTGTGGGATGAAGGAGTGCGTGGTTGCATGCGTGTGTATTTTGTGTGTATCTCCTGTGCTTCCTCCACAGCTCAGCACCCCCGCTTTTACACTCCCCTGCCTGTTTTTCCCTCTCTCTCTCTCTCTCTCTCTCTCTCTCTTTCTACCCTGTCCGTTCCTTCGCTCTTCTTCCTTAATTTCCCCGACTTTATCTCCTCTTTCTCATCTCTCCCGCTGTAGTGGTGTGATGGTTTGATGGTCTCATTACCTACATATGTACGTCAGTCTTGTCTGTCGCGCCCCATCTCCTTCTCCTTGGCGTCCCTGTATCTCACTCACCTTTTTCAGATTTATGCATGTAAGTGCAATGGTGCACACAGGGCGTGTATCCATCCATCTGATCTATGATCATTTATCTATACCGAGCATGAAAAATGACTGACAGTGTGTGTGTGTGTGTGTGTGTGTGTGTGCGTGTGTGCGCGCGCGTGTGTGTGTTTGTGTGTGTGTGTGTGTGTGAGAGAGAGCGAGAGAGTGGTCAACATTGACCCAGTAGGCTGTGAAGAGGCTGTACCCATCGGTATTCCAGACGTGGAGGCAAACTACTGTCTCTGTCACCTTGACTCCCCCTGCAGCAGACGAGCACTGGGCTGCACAGGAAACACTTACCACTACCTGACTGTTGTTAAAATGGACAATAGGCCTATTTTGTTTTCCTGCTGCTATTTCATTTTCTTCACTCTTTCTCAATTGTCTTCACTTTCTTTATTCCCCATTAGCTTAAAGTGTCAATTCAGCTGTCGCTGCATGGACTGTGTGGAACAGAAGACTTATATTTTGGAAGACTTTCTCTCCATGAGTCTGTGATGTGTGTGGTGTGTATTTTAGTCTAAGTCTTTGAGAGAGAAAACAACCTGTCATCCGTTAAATGTCAATTAGGAGGCAATGATAGTGCGTGTGTGTGTGTGTGTGTGTGAGAGTGTTGAGCAGGGCCGTCGTCGGCAGTGTGGTCTGACAGTCTTGTAGATCTACAGTGGAACCTCCAGCGTCATGTCTCCTGCTGACAGCTTTTCTACACACACTCCTTTCAATGACACTGACAGGCAAACACACACACACACACACACACACACACACAGACATAATGCACGCATGCGCACCCACGTGCACACACACACACACACCGTCTGTCTGCCTTTCTCGCTCTGTCTCACCGTCTCTTTATGATCTCTATGTATTCTTGTTGACTGGTGATGATGAGGTATGTTGAGGGAGGTGAGGAGGGAGAGAGATGAATCAGAGCGGTGACGTGTTCTATAGTCGCTACCGAAAACACTGGGTGTAAATGATGACTCGGCTGAGAGCTTTGAGAGGATTTTTTGGGGGGGGGTATTTATCCTCTGTTATTTGTGTCGAGCAAAAAACACTTAAATCCACAGTGACAACTTCTCAAGTAAGATGTTAGATTTATGTTTTGTCTCACCACTACCAATTTTATCCCCCTTTGAAAGGGTTTCACAAATCTGTGAATCTGAGTGTCATGATTTTCAGCCTCTAGAGGAGCATGTAATCCCTCAAATTAAGTAAAAACAGGCATGGTCCCTCACCACCTACTTGAATTCTGCTGCTTTAGTTTGTGTGAACTCAAAACCATTTGGTTATGCCAGCGAGGTGAACCGAAGAGCCTCACTCATCTCCTCTCACTTCATCTCTATTCAGGGGCAGACGTGACCGAACCCAACAGCTCAGACAGCCGCGGCGAGCGCCTCGACTTCTTCCTCAAACAGGAGGAGGCTCTGGCCACGGAGCCCGGCTTCATGGGTACCAACGAATCGGAGGAGCCCGGGGGACGAGGCGGGGGTGGGACCATCTCATCCGTGGCCAATCTGAAGGCGGCGCTGATGAGTAAGAACAGCCTGCTGTCCCTGCGGGCGGAGATGATGGGCGATGATAACCCCTTGCTCTACGAGTACCTGCCCAAAGGAGCACACTCCCTGTCGTGTAAGTCACTATTTACTGACACTGTACTCAGCACACTGATCATTACACACACTTGGCACTCAACCAGCCACACGTGTCATCATAACCTACAAGCCATGTACACAAAAAAAATCTACTCGTGTATTGTGTCACCTGTGAGACCTAAAATATACAGGCTTTTGACATGAGTGTCTACTGCTGCAGAGTATTTCCCTCATCAGCCTCTTTATCTGGATAAATGCGTGCATGTGTGTGCGCGCGCGCGTGTGTGTGTGTGTGTGCGCGGTTCCACTTGAGTGCGTGGCAGCGCCAATGATGAATAGTCCGCGGTGACTCAGTGAGAGAACATTTTGCTGGGATCGCTCTCGCTGTCGTGAGAAAATTTGTTTGGTTTTATGTGACAGTTTCTTTGTGCGCAGAAGTGGGTCTACAGCTGCACTTCACAGCAGCAAAACAGCACAACAGAGCTGCAGCAACTGTTCGTGAATTAGTCGCTCTTACTGAACCAAAAGTGATGGAGCGGCTCTGCTCCTCTCGAGTACGGAAGAAGAAGAAAAAACCTGTCCGCTGATAAAAGAGGATTCTCTCAAAGTTGTTTCCTAAAAAAAACTCACAAAATCGGATCACAACACACTTCAAGTATTTATTTATTATAGCAATTCATTTCTTTGTGGTTATGGATGACGATGTATCACATTTTTTATATGTTATTATAGTTTTATGTTTTTGTGTGTTAAGAATTCTACAACCTTTCCCCACTCTCAGCACATCAACAGTGAAAAAGAAAATGTTCCACTCCATTCCAATTGTGATGCCTGCTGAGTAGTTGCTGTCGAGTAAATCATTTTCTAATGATGTCAATAATTGATCGATACACATGCTTAATTGTGCTTAATGTCACCAAGGATTAGTTTTTCTTCGATCAAGTCTTTTTGTGTGCGTGTGTCGCTGTCGGCACCACCTGCGTGCATCTCTCTGTGTGTGAGCGCCTATGTGAGCATACATTCCATGTGCGTGTGGGCACATTTGTGAGTTTGTGTGTGTGTGTGTGTGTGTGTGACTTGTGTGTTTCCGTTTCTTTGCTTTTACTGGCTCGTAATTGGATCTTTTGTCCCGAATTTCTCCCGTCTTTGTGAGCGGAAGAAACGCAGAGGAAGGGTTCAACTCCGAGCCGAGTCATGCCTTTTGAGTTGAGCCCCACTCACCTAGAGAAATAAAAGACTAGGGCCGACTACTGAATAGACCAAAACACACGTTCACAACTGCACGCGCGCGCGCGCATGTCACATCACATCACCCCTTTTGTGCAAGTGTTAAGTGTGTGGGATTGAGATGTTTCTGTTGGCTTAAAGAGGAGAATCAGATGCTGTCACAGCACAGATAGACAGCCTCACAGGCCCGGGAGGAGAGAGGAGGCTTTTTGATTCACACTCACACTTTACAGATACACTCAGCCTTGACGATATGAATAGGAGATTTGGAGGAATTCAGAGAATGTTAATCATTTTCTCCCGGCTTTGGAAGAAAAGGAGAAAAAAAAAGTAGAAGAAACTTGTCGAATTAGTCGTACAGCTGTATTTCAGTTGTCACCAAAAAAAACAACCTTGGGGAGGTTTTTGGTTAGCCGAACCCTATTTCGAATTCCCTGCACAATAGGGGGTTGGGGAAATGGGTTTGTCGAGATGGCCAACAACCTCCCCTCCCTCCCCGAGTCTGTCCCTGTGTCTAAATGAGGACAGAAAATAAACAAACAGTGTACCTCAGATTACTGGGCGGAGGATAAGTCTGGCTGGTTTGACAGATCGCTGCTCCCTGCCTCCCTCCCTTCATTCACCCCCCAACCACCCCTCCCGTTCTCCTCCCTGCTTCTCCTTCACCCCTGCTCAACATCCTTCCTGTTCTTTTTTTCCCCCCTTGCTCTTGTACTCCCCCTCACACCCTCCCTCCCTCCCTCCCTCCAACCATTTCTCCTTCACCCCTCCTTAACACCCATCCCTCACACTCTCTCCCCTCGCTCCCTCCCCTTCTGGCCGGCCTCCTCCAATTGCTCCGTATTTGTCTCACTCCCCGTCTCGTTGCCCCTCTTCTCTACTGAAGCCGTGGAGCATCAAAGTGTGTTGGTTTAAAACCCTGGGAAAGTATTGATCGAGGGAGAGGGGAGGTAGAGCAAGGTCACCTGGCCCAAATCGAGAGAGCCCACTGAATATCAACATGACATGGAGGTTATGTCTCCCCTCCCCCCCTTCCCCCCCTTTCTCTTGTTCTCTCCTTTCTGTATAATTTTAATTAAAAAACAAAAACAAATAGTATTTTCATTTTTTTTTCTGTAAGATCGTCCATATATTCAAAAACAGATCAAACTGAGAATCAGTTGACAGGCCCATTCAAATGCACGGCTCCCAGCACGTAGAAACGCCAACAATACAGTGGAACCAGCATGGATGTCAATCAGCCTCCTCAATCACATTAAGATCTTGTGGATTTGGCACCCGCTACCCCTCTGTGCGTCAAACAATCCATGCCAGACAATGGATTTTACCGGACGGTCCCTGCGCACCTGTCCACGCTGCCACCGTGCGCCGGCTGTAAAGAACATCCAATTAACTGTACGAATGATGCTGACATTATTGAACCTCCTCTCCCCTCACTCCCTGCTCTCGTCACGTCACATTTACAGGAGCTCCCAGTGACTCCGTGGCGTCTCCTCAGAGATTTTGACGGTTTTCGTGGAGGATTGTAACACAGATTTTTGTGAATATGGGGCAAGCTCCATATTTTAAATTTGGATTGTATATACAGTAGCAACTCCGTACACCCTGAAGGGAGAGTAAAGGTCAATGTTGAGGCAGATTTCGATACAGGAGGTGAAGTTAACTCCAATCTGGGTGTTGGATTGTTCATTAAAGGTGACCTTAATCCTATCTTGCTCTTTAATCTTAACAGACTTATGGAGTTTTAGTTTATTAGCTATTGGCAACTGGTCGGTCAACTGACTATAACTGGTTCCCTTTGCAGGCGGAGTAGGAAAGCGCAGGGTGTACTCTACTTCCTCCGCCATCATTCAGTGTTAAAGTTACTCTACATTACTGTATTTGTCTTCCTTCTAGTTATTTTGCTCTTGTCCCTGTGCAGTGAGTCAGCCCGCTGCTATTTGTATTCTTCACAGCTTACCAGACGCGGCGGCAATATTAAACTCGGAGGGCGAAAGATTGCAAAAATTACAGTCGTATGTTGGAATTCTTCAAACGACTTGAACCGAAACTGTTTAACCCAGCGGACGCAGATATTCCGTGATGGTCTTTTCCCAGGGAAGTGCCTTATACTGCCAGCACGCTCATTTGTTAATGAGGTGCGATCGCTCACCTGTAGCTCGTCCCTCGACTCTCTCTCTCTCTTCACGTCTTCCTCCCTATCAATGTTGTTCCTCCCGTCACTGCCGGAGGTGGGGAAGAGGAAGAGATGGGGAGTTTCAAGCGTTTGTGTGTGTTCTCAGTAAGTGGGAGTGAGGAGTGTCGGGCGCGGTAGTTTAACATTCCAAGAATCCGTCGATGGTCGAGCCTCATGGTTGTGTGATTCTGTCCATTGTGCAGAGGAGGGCAACGAATGGCTAACCCACTGCATAACTCTGGAGACATTCCCCAAAACGCTGCCCACACTCACACATAGCGTACAGTACACACACACACACACACACACACACACACACACACACACACGCAGACACACAATCTCAGGTTCCTGAGTAACCTGAAATGCACTATACTTTGATTAATATGCACCATAAGACAAAAAGAGAGGCACTCACAGTACCAGCTAATGGGGGTATTAATGTAAGCAGAAATAGCCTCTGTGTGAGTAGTTAGAGCACTAAAGGACATCCTGCGGCCTTAACTTGTTGCTGGTAAACATCTTACATGGACGATACAGTTGTCCTTTACCCTGCGTGTACAAAAAGTCTTCACTCGAGCTGCAGGATGGCTCCTGTCCAAAACAAATCTCCCTCCACGCTACAGAGGATCCTCAAGCCCTCTCCTTATATGCATTTCACTCGCTCGCACAGCACATGCACACAGCCTCGCGAAACACACACACACACACACACACACACACACACACTCTGCCATCCTCTGCGCACGCATGTGGGTGGAAGGAGAAGGAGAGCAGAGGAGCAAAACAAAAAGAGAGAGAACGAGCGAAGAGAAGCCCTAACCCTTTCCCCTTGGCTGGTGGAAAGTGAAACTTCAGAGTTTTTCTTCCTCCCCCTCTCCATAGTGTTTGATAGTGTAGCACTGGCAGCCTCAGTGCGCCCCCCTGCCCACTCTCTCCCGTTGTGTTCTGGTGGCCAGCTGCTAGCAGAGTTGCAGTTGTACGTGAGTGGGTGGGTGAGACTCGTTTCCTGTGCTCCTCAGGGCTCCGCTCCAACAACTACTGCAGCACGCTCCGGCCAGGGGCCACAGGGGCCACTATTCATAACAAACAGGGGGCTGGCTCCTCTCCTCCTCCTCCTCCTCCTCCTCCTCCGCCTCCTCTTCTTCCTCCTCATCTTCCAAAACCACCACTACCGCCATCATCATCGTCATCATCGTCATCATCGTCGTCATCAACATTGGCATACTGCCCGCCCACTCCACCCACACCACTGCCCCCCTCCGAGCCGCGGCCCCTGGAGGCCCCCGGTCTGCGGGCTGGGGCATCCCCGCTGCACACAGAAGGATTGGACGTGGAAGTGGAAGACGCTCCTCGGGGCCCGGAGCCCTCCACCTTGCCTGAGGTAAGCACACAGAGCCTGAATCAGCTCCAGGGTGGAGGCTGCTCTCTGGGTACAGCTCCTCCAGTCAGATACAAGCTTGATCCATGTAAAACTGAGTGGAGACGGGGATCCAGGGGGCAGCTTCACCCTGCGCCTGCAAACACACTGAGGGGGGTTGAGAGGTGATGGTGGTACTGGTAACGTGGTGGGGGGATGGAGTTGGGGGGTTTTTTTTCACACAAGCACATCATCGCTCAACCCCTCTTTTGTATCTCATTCTCTGTGTGGAATCTGGCATATTTCCTGCTACACTGCAGAAGAAACACTGTCTACCTTCTTTTGTTTGTCTTTCTTTTCTCCACAATTGGTTTCTCTTCCTTTCAGATTTCCTGTTATTCGCTCTTGTCTCGCTTTCATATATATATATATTAATATAGCTAGACCAGAATTCACCTGTTAGCCACGAGTCTTTGCTCGGTATTAGCGGTGATGTAGTTTATAGTGTTTAGATTAGCGATGACACATCTAGTCACAGTGGCAGTGTGTGCTCAGGTATGGCAGATAACAGGCAAGGTAGTGAGATGAGGCCGAGTAGAATCAATACAGGTAGACAATGAGAGGTCTGCTTTCACTGCCCAGGAAATTGTTTGTTCTGCTCGGTGAGTGTGTGTGTCTGTGTGTGTGTGTGTTTGTTTGCGTGCGTGCGTGCGTGCGTGTATGTGAACATGGCAGTATGAGCATGTGTTGATGTGAGTTTTCTGCCAGCCTGTGTGCGCACGCTGTGTGAGCGGGTGAGCATTTAGGAGCAGCATTTGATTTCACTGGACCTGCCTCCCAACGAGCCTCCCCATCTCCACGGACAAGCCATCTGTTTGCCCAGTGCACAGTGTTCTGTTCTTGAGGAGGACGAGGAGGAGGAGGAGGAGGAGGAGTGCAGGGACCAAAGAAATGGGTGGGGGTGAAGCAATGACGGCAGCATGGCAATGTAGAATAAAAGTGGGGACGGGTGTATCCAAGTGGGGGTTGAGTATATGAGTAACAGAGGGATTATATTATTAATACTGTAGATCAACCCAAGTGCCTGTTCTGTAGGACAGCTCGAGCATTTAGGAGCTGTCATTTATTTACTGTACAAGACTTTCACTGTGTTTGCTTCCTAATCTCTTTAAATCACTCTGAACAGTCTTCTCCCTTTTTTTTTCTTTCTGTTTTCATGTTTTTGTTTCTCCGTGTCTTTCACGTCTGAAAAGAAAAAGCTTGTCTTCACAGCTCCTTTCACCTGCCTGCCGCCTGCATGCCGAGACAATATTCCATACAGGCTGTGTAAATGTGTGTGTGTGACATAACGCATTGTTTTGTGTTCACAGGAGGCCATGAACGACGAGGAGGACATGAAAGAGTACAGCACGGGTATGTTTAAGACTTTACGAGTTGAAATGTGTCATGCCTCAATCACTTGAGAGGGTTTTTATCCTTTTATACCCAAATCTATGTCTCTCACTTTCATTCTTACCCTCCTTCTTGCTGTCTCAGCCTTGGAATGTGACCAGTCTCCTGACGAGAGTGATCAGATGGGCGACGGGAGCTGTGCTGGTGGCCTGACCATGCCTGCGTCAGTGTCCGTGGCTGGCAGAGGGACTAAAGGGCTGATGGTGCTGGGCGAAGAGGCTGGATCAGGGGAACGAGTCCTGCCAGAGCTCGGTGCCTGGCACTCGCAGGGGTTCGCCTGCTCCCTGTGCAAACGGCTGTTCAGCAGCCTGGAGCATCTCAGGGAACACGAGTACCGCCACACCCTGTCTCTGATGGCCTTGTCCATGGACTGGCCGGGCATGCAGGTCGCGCAACCCACCCAGCCCCGCCACCAGCCACAGTCCCAGCCCCTCCAGTTCCACCAGTCGCTCTACCGCTCGCCGGTGGCCGAGTCCGTGCCGGCGCGCTACGTGTGCTCCCAGTGCCCCGCCAGCTTCACCCTCAAGTCCAACGCGGACCGACACGAGAAGACCATCCACTTCAAGAAGAAGCTGATGCAGTGTGTGTACTGTCTGAAACACTTCAGGGACCGCACGGACCTGCACAGGCATCTGTCGTCCGTGCACTCGAAAGAGAGGGGGCACACCTGCCCTGCCTGTGCCAAGGCCTTTAGCACCCAAAAGAACCTGGCGACACATGTTAAAGTGTGCTGCCAGGTGGGGTCGATGGCAGGAACTCTACTCGGAGGCGGCACTGGGATGGAAATGTCCAGGGGTGGGGTTATATATCCACTGTGGCGGCTTGCTCAAGAGATAAACGTTGACAAACATAATCACAGTATCAATGTGGAAAACTGAGAATGGGTGTGCAGGCTGCAGGCTTATGTACACACATTCATACCCATCAATTAGCGTTGTCTCCTCCCTGGTGTTGTACGTTCACGCCAAATTTTTGGATTTGTGGTGTCGTTGCACTGAGAGTGGAAGGATTCCTTTCAAAATTAAATGTCTTGATGACATGATTATTAATATTATTATTATTATCAATAAATTTGAGATTGCTTTTAGTGAAAAGTGCTCTATAAATAAAATGTATTATTATTATTATGAATACCTTTTTTTTTTACAACATTTTACGGCATCGTTTTTTAAAGCTGATTTCAGTGGTGCACAATCGCTATGCAAAACTGATCTTTTGAACAAACCTTTGGCTGAAATTTGATGCAGTTTTCTCGTTTTTGGAGTTTGTGAATAAGTTTGTCGAGCACTGACTGGACTTATGAAGGTGAATCACTTTCTGCTGCTGGGTACAGTAGAACGAGGGGGTTCGTCTTTCCGCCTTCCCAACCCCAAACCACTCGTCCGGCTCACTGTCGCCAGTCACCAGTCCGACTAGTCGTCTCTCCTTTTTTGGTCACAGAGATGTTTATCTCTGTGACCACCCCAGCATTTCGGGCACAAAGCCCCTCAGACACAGTTCATATTTGCAGGGCTTTGCTGTGGCCCACTGCCCACGCAACCACACCACCCGCAGGAGCTTTGCAGCATTGCAGCAGTGTGAGAGCGCAATGAAGACCCGAATCAGATCTTAATCGATATCTGATGTCAGTTGCAGTGCACCTCAATATATTTATTAAAAAAAAAGACTCGCATAAAAGATGATAATGGAACAGTCAAGCATTTGTGGTAACTGTAACTCAGAGAGCGATTCTACCACGGGTGCACCTTCACCGGACACGCGGGAGCTTGTCCTCTGTCATCGGTCTGACACAATTGTCTTCAGTCAATGCTGTGAGATAAGTGCAGATGGAGGGGATGTGCCGAACGAGACAAAACCAGCTAAAACAATAGAGCAGTAGCAGCTCCGGCGGGGGTTGGGTGGTGTCATTCTCTCTCTCTCCCTCTCTGTGTCCATCTCCTCTGTCCCAGATCTGTAAGTCTTCTAGTGGCTGAGCGTGGCTGGAGCTGGACAGTAATTGGTCCTTCATGACTCCAACCCTTCTTAACCCCTGACCCCCTCCTCTGAAGAGGAAGTGGGGACCAGAAGGGCAGATTCCCCTTCTCAACCAGACGAGCTTAGTGATGTCACTGCTGCAGACGGGATAATGGTGGGGTTGCGAGTACAAGGGAGAAAACGGGGGCTCAAAGGTGGCAAGTGGGGGAAAATGCTGCAGAGAGAAACCAGGAGGTGGTGAAGCCAAGGCTGCAGAATATCAGACTCAGTGTGTATGAACGCTGGCTTTAAAGTCCTCCTTAATATGAAGTCAGACATGCGTCTGCCATACTCACAGCAGGTCTTTACCCTGCAACAAGATATAATCTTCATACAGCCCAGTTTTCAAGGTTTATTGTGTACACTCATACTGTGAAAACTACACCCAGAGGGGAGGCATCCACCTGCGCTCCGCTCTAATAATCCAGCCGCTCCAGCACATATGCGGAACTCTAATTTCTGCATGTGTGCAGTAAAAGAGGAACAACTGTAGCTGTCTATTGGGAATCTAACCCCCACCCCCGTTTGCTGTTGTGTGTTTGTTTTTTGTTTTTTTTTACAACACAGAGAACTCCCAAATGCCAAATCCTTTCTAATACAAAATCCCATTTCTCAGGTAGCACACACTGTCCTATAGCCAGCAGCTGAAACGGACGTGCTGGCTCAAAGAAGTCAGGAACTCATCGGGGGTGTTGTGCAGCATTTCTTGTTGCAATATGTGTTGTTTGTAAAGACTGAAAGATATTCAATTTTAGGTAATGAGAAGAAAACACAATTGTACTGTATAAAAAAAAATGTGTACTTTTCTAAACAGTATGGGACCCTGCTTGTAGTTTTTATGCTGTAATTAAACTGTTCTGGAAATTGTGAAAACTTTTGCTACTTTCCTCTTTTGTGTGTCCTGCACATATTCAAATAATCACAACACCATTTATTTTTTTTGTGTTTGCATTTCAATTCAGCATCTGCGATCTAATCTGTTGTGCGGCGTATGTGTATGTGCATGTCCTTGGTTGTTTTTGTTTTTCTCTGTCGACGTGCTCTCGAGTGTTTTAATCAGAGCAGAAGTCGATTTGCCGATGGAGGTAATTACATTATATCACATCTCTTATAGCTTAACTTAACCCCTTAAATGTGTGTTTGACTCCACCCTTGATGTACAGTATATGTGCGTACAGTGTGTGTTGTGCTTGTGAACACATAAATCCAGCCCTGGTCTTTCATGGTTATTCTGTACGCCTTGACTGTAAATGTTCTCATTGGCTACACAACACATTACACCCACACCCACACACACACACACACACACACGCAGGCACACGCACACACACGCACGCGCGCACGCACGCACAATCTGTTTACTTGGATGCCCTTCACCTGGCTTAACTACCATTTAAGTCCAAACCTTGAGATAATTGGCTCACCAGACCTCTACACAAGACATGGACATGGTATTAACAGTATTTATTTTTTGTTATAAAGTTGAAGCCTCCCTTTGTGTGTGTGTATTTATTTCCCCAGCCCATGTCGTGGTCTGTGTTTGTCCTTCTGTCTGTGTTTCCGCTGTCCATAGCAGAGACCTTCTCGAGCAGCGCAGGCAGACTGACTGTTGTGTTGTGTGTTTATAGTATCTCTTCGCCTTTATTGCTTTAGTATGGAGGAAGAGCTGTTGCCAGGGCAACTGTAGCTTTGACTGGGATTGGGGCGGCCATGGGAATTGATGGTACATTTCCAGACCTCGCTGCTAATTAAATGTAATAACTGAGAAGTGACGTCTCGGTTTATCTAAACGAGCTTCACTCAACACTCATCTTTTTTTTCTCTCTCTTATCTCCTCCCTCCGCCTTTCTGTCCCCACAGTGAATGACTTCACAGTGATCCGTAAAAAGTTCAAGTGCCCCTACTGCAGCTTCTCGGCTATGCACCAGTGCATCCTAAAGAGGCACATGCGCTCCCACACCGGTGAGAGGCCCTACCCCTGTGAGATCTGTGGCAAGAAGTTCACCAGAAGGGAGCACATGAAGAGGCACACGCTGGTGAGGGGGGCTCACACGACCGCCAGCAGGGGGCAGTAGATCACGTCTCTGTCCAAAGTGGGAATTAATACTGTGTCTCCCTCCAACAGGTCCACAGCAAAGACAAGAAGTATGTATGCAAAGTGTGCAGCCGAGTCTTCATGTCGGCAGCCAGCGTCGGAATCAAACACGGCTCCCGTCGCCACGGCGTCTGCGCCGACTGCTCCGGCCGCGGCATGGCCGCGCTGCTGGACCACAACGGGGAGGTGGGCGGGGACATTTCCCCGGAGGAGGAGCTGTATCCCGGTGATCGTTTCCACGACGACCAGGCGGAGTGCGACGGAGATGGGGAGGAGGAGATGCTGGCGGAAGGGGACGGGGAGATGATGGGAGAAGGGGAGGAGGAAGGGGACAAGTGGAAGGACACGGGGATGAGCACCGAGGCAGACGGAGCACTGGACAATGAGAAGGAGGAGAGCGACTCCTCGGCACACGAGGGGGAGCAGCAGAACGGCAGCGAGAGGGACTTCACCTGGATCTCCTAGAGCCAGCCCGGCTCCTGCCAGTTGGCCCGTCGACCAATCTCTGGAGATCGCCTGCGATCTGTTGGGCAGAAATCAGTGCTCTCTTTACCCGTTCGTCCCACGGCGGGCAGGCCCTTCCTTTGACCGGAAGTGCCGTAGGGGTGATGCGCGACAATGATCTAAAACCATTACGAGTAACATGCTGAAATGCACACGCACACACACGCACACACACACACACGCACACACACACACGCACACACACACGCAGAGACATATACACATTCACACTCTCAACCTTGGCTGCCACGGTAGAAGAGATGGCTCAAGTGCGAGGCTTTTTCCGCTTACCTCCTTTACTTCTGATGCAGTGTTTTTTTTTTGTGTTCCTTGTTTTTGTGTCTCGAGGGTTCAGGCCAGAGTCCGGTAGTTTTTTTCTACTCCACTGTCCCAGCAGCAATCGATGAGGACGCTGCCGATGCACGCGGCCAGTGCCAGACTTGCAACTTTGTATGTTTTGCCATCACAATCACCACGGCAACCGCGGATCACTGACGGTGTAGGGGAAAAGGCCAGGAGGAGGGGTTGGGGTTGGGGTTGGGATGGGGGTGTCTGTGATCCCCGTAGTGTCTCTCTCTCTCTCTCTCTCTCTCTCTCTCTCTCTCTCTCCGACTGAAGGGAGAAGTCTGTATCTATTGCAAAGCTACGCGTGTCAGAGGACCGCGCGCTGATGCAGAGTCCTACTGCCACAGACTTGCACTTTAACGACAACTGACTCGTATCAAAGCCCTGAACCCGTGGTTTACATTTTTGGATCCGATCTTTACGTACCTACACAACTCGGTGACCGCACCTACCTTTAAGGATATACTTCATGTCCTCTTGACTGTTATCCACCATATAGAGATCACTGGATCTTTGTGCAGATTGCTGTTTATATGGCCTACGCCTTTCAGTGGGGTCCTTCATCTTTTCTTCACTTGCGCTCACCGCAACGGTTTCTTATCGATTCATTCCAACAAATACTGGACACATGTACATACAGTATGTGATGTTGTGCAGGGGGGGGGGGGTTAAAAAGGGGAATGACGTGTGCACACAATGGATCCACGTGAACCTCCACTGGGGACTTTGTTCCGTCTCTCACGCTGGAGGTTGTGACGTCAGGACCCGAGAGCCTCTCACAAGCCTTTGTTTATGTTTTGTTTCTGTTTTTTTCCCTTGGTCACGTAATTCCAGTTTTCTGAACACAGACCACGCAGACTCGTATCTTTCTTTTGGTGATAGATTGTCTCCGGCGTTTGTGAGGTTTAAAAGAATATGATTGAAATTGTGCTTGAAGTTCAGAGTTTGCTATTTGTAGAGAGTGTAATATTCATTTCGCTTTGTTTAACAGCTATTTATTGAAAAACCCTGTTTGTGGATTCCTCATTTTTGAGAAGTCATTCCCTCGCCTGTGTGTGTGTGTGTGTGTGTGTGTGTGTGCGTGTGTGTCCAGTGTCCCAAAAAAAAGTCTATATTGATTTCTTAAGATTCTTTCCAAGTTATTGACAATTCAAATGAGGCGTATGACATGTCTTATTATTATGATTATCAGAACTATGATTACTGTTGTAAATGTTACTATTATTAACTAATATTATTATTATTATTATCATTAAGTGCTGGATGCTAAGCTTTATTGCGTGTTTCTTTTTTTGGGATATTTTATATCTTGTATAAGGAGAAAAAGCTTTTTATACTTTGCCTTGTTGTGGACAGCAAGCCATGGGGCTTTTATCAACCTTTCATCGTGCCAGTTTATGCTTTTTCTGTCGTATTTGCTTTTTTTAATTATTACCATGGGGGGGGGGGTTCACAGTCAAACTTATCTGTTAGATATTGATTGAGACATATATTCAGCACACGCGTTTGCATCACTAATGTACACTAATTGATTAATATTGAACCAAAACCAATCTAGTACCTTGTATACATGAAGTGCTTTTGTTTCAGTCTGTGTGTGTGCAGGTGCTTTTTGGATTTTTATTCTTGTGGTTAACATTTTTTTGATTTTTTTTTTTTTGAATCTGTCACTATTTGTCACAGTTTGAAAAATGTGCACGTTACGGTATTATCCTGAATATGAAGGGCTGCGTGAAAGGACCAGCTAGCTTTTGAAGACTGCATCTTAAAACTAAGCTGATTTGTATTTTTTAACATCCTTGTTTCTGGTATCCACTGTCTCACGTCGTCCCGTGGACACACAATCAAGTAGAGACGCAGCCTGCAGACGGGGAAGTGTTGAGTCTACATTTTTCACTGGCTTGACTCTGGTTCATTTACAGAAAGGGAAAGTAACTCTGGGAGACATTTAGTTGTCAGTGCTGGTCGCACACATCAGGCCTCTCTGCTGCAGGTGCCATGGACTGCACTTCCCATCAACCCCCCACTGAGAAAAACAGTACAGTGCGATTTGTGATGCTTTCTTCAATGTCTTTATTTGATTGGTATTATTTATTGGATTTCAATGTTTTATTTGACCCATTCAATCAAATAGATTTCTTTTGAGGTGAAAATAGAAGAAAGACAATGGGGTAGGATTTTTTTATGAATGTCAAACGGTGGGTGTGGAAGGAGCCCATGATCAGCGACAAAATCTCTGTCCCGGGGTGCCGTTGTGGCCACCGAGAGACGTCTGGATGTATGTGTGACTGCCCCCTCCTGCGCTCTTCTCACAACCTGTACTGTATGTCTTCTTCCTCATACTGGGTTGTACTTCAGGAAAACGTCTGCCATCAACCCCTCAATATGTGCCTCAATGACATTTCACCTGTGTGCTTGTGGAGAGTGCTTGCTCTTGAGAGAATATGTTTGTGTGTGTGTGTGTGTGTGTGTTTGTGTGTGTCGATGGAAAGAGATTACCGAGATGTGACTGATCAGATTAGAGGTGCAAAATGTTTTTGAGGATAAAACTTCAACGAGACAAATCATGATGGGCGACTCGATTCTCCTTCCCACCGTGTGTTGATGACCTTCTGTGCCCTGATTCTGTGGTCTTAACTTGCATGCCTGTGTTCATTCTGTCATACCAAAGCGACGTCTTCGGCATCTGCACACAACCGTCTCATTCCACATTGATGCAAAACTGGAACTGTATGCTCTATTGCAGATGAATATGGGTATTCTTAGACGTGTACAAATCGCAATCCTCATTTAGCCTGTACAGCTTGATTCACATGTGCAAATCATGAAGCCATAGATATGGGTATATCTATATTATACTATATTTCAAAATTTGGCGCTTTTTACTTTAGATTTTGTTCTTCTAAGAGTGATGTGTGTATACCTTCATATATATGAATTTATATTACTATTATATATTATTTATTTTCCTCTCGAGTTTCAGAGGGTCTTTGATTTGTAAAAGGTTGCCCTTGAAGCTTTGAGGTTTGTTTATTTTCATTGGGAATATTGGTCAATATGATAACTGACTTTATATTGATGATTATCATAAACCTGTGTTTGTAACAAAATGTGTTAAATAATCAACAACAAAAAAAGAACCTGTCCTGTTTTTACACCTGTTTTGTTTTGGGCAGATTTAAGTGCTCTTGTGCAGATATTTTTTTTCCGGTTGATAGTACTGATCACAGAACATTTTTACCATGAGCCTCCTGTTTTGATGTTGGGGCGGGCCCGGCGGCCATCGCAGCCTCTTTCTAACTTCATGTTTAGTGGAAGAATTAGCTTGACTATTATTTGCAAAAACCAATCAGTCTCAATAAATTTTTAAATTGCTGCTGTAAAGAAGTGAGCAATGTGTGCTGTGCCTTTGTGTGTCCTCCCCGCCTGTGGAAGTGGTGCCGTCACTAGCAACTGCCGTCCACAGGAGGTCAGAAGAGACGAGTCAAATACAGTAGACGAGGATGGATCCGGTCCGCAATCTTACATTACCACATCTCCTTCCTTTGGAAGATGAATTTTTAACATCAAGTGATTTATTCACCTAGTATTAAAGTTAAATGAATAATGATCCACAACAGCCATCTTCCATTCAGGTTTATTTTCTTTCTGTCACATTACATCACATAGATCATCACATTATCAGCATCATACATGGTCATCCATCTTTTCAAGCACTAGTCACAGGCTTGACATTCACACAAATACTCTTTTTTTGAGTGCACCACTCCTCAGAAAGTGCTTCCTCCACGTGTGGTGGGACTGTTGATGAAGACCAGAGGCTGAGCCCACACACCGCGGGGGGGGGGGGGGGGGAGAATCTTGCCCTGCAGTGAAGACCCAAGGCTGATGTTATGTTTCCCTCGAAATGTGTACAAGTGTACGTGTGTACGTGTGTGTGTGTGTGTGTGTGTGTGCGCGTGCGTGCGTGCATGTTGCGTTGCAATGAGCATGTTTACATTTAGAGGAAAACAACCTACATCACCCTCAGGTCATCAGGGAATGAAAGGTGGAAATCTAACACATAAAAACCCTTCAGTGTTCTTTCTCCTAACACACACAAAAAACCAAAACAAATCGAGCGATGCTAGACATGCAAAACAACCTCAAACTCAACCAGACAATCAATCAATCAATCAATAAGAACACAAAAACAAGCAAAAGTCAGTTTTCACGCCAGCCAGTGAAAGGCTCAGTGAAAACCCAACGGGAGAAGAAAAAAAAGAAAAAGGTCATCAAATGAGAGATTTGACAGACGAAGAGTGTAAAAGCCTGAACAAAACAATAAGAGCACAGTAGAAGAAACTGAGTGGAGCTGCCATCGCAATGCATTACATTTGATTTGGAAGGAGAATCTATTGGCTTTGCTGCTGCTGCTTGTTTACAAAACACACGTGAAAACTGACATTCAAGAAAGCAGCACACTATTTTTTTTTTTTTTTTTACATATTTGGAAAAATACGAAGGCTTTTTTTATTTTATATGCACATTTCAAGGGTTTAGTTTAGCTTAATATTCTGGGTGAAGGCTTTAGGTGGGACCACAGTAAAGCTGGAGAGCACAAGAACAGGAAAATGGAGGAGGACGAGGTGATCGGAGAAGAATCACTGTAGTGAAAGGAAGTGGGAAGGATACGTCGAGTAGGAAACGGGTGGGAAAACACTGAAAGCGTGCCGTCTGTTGGAATGTGCAGGGCAGGATAAAAGAAAGGTGAACGTTTTTCATCATGACCAAAGGGGCGAAGGTTATCCTGCCTATCAACACCTTAACGTCACAACGACACACACACACACACACAACATCCACGATAACCAAACTTATTCCAAAACAAAAATTCCATTTGGCAGGGCGAGAGGACAAACAGCAACAGGGTGAGCGAGGAGCCCAGTCGTCATCGAGAAAAAGCTCAAGTTAGTTCTTGTTCCATTATGAAGCGTATCATTGCACAAGGTGAGATAATAAAGCAATACTGCATGGTTGTGTTATGATTTAGCAGTGTGGCGACAGCTGTTTTGTGGGTGGCAGAAGTGGTAGGATGCTAAAATCAGAATGAGCGACTGGTTCATTACAGGCGGTTACAAACTAGCCAACAAGTATAAACAACAACAACAACATCAAAAAAAGACTTTTTTCTTTTTGTAGGTTTTACATTCAACAGGTTTTTCTCCCCTTTGCCTCAAAGCTACAATATACATTGAATCATTACGTGTTATATTCACTATAGCTTCTCAATTGACTTTTTTTGAAAGAAAAATATTCTGAGCAACTGTACTGTAAAAAAAAAAAAAAAAGTTTCCTTTTCATATAGCAGAGATACAACAACAAAGAAAACAACAATATATGAAAAAAAGCCCCACGGTTCTCTTTTGTTGCATATGTACAAGAAAGCCCTGAAACAGCGAAATCCATCTATACCGTCACTTTGTCTCACGTCTGCTTCCCCTCTATTGTCATTCTCCAGTTTCTCTGCACACCCATCGCGTCGTCGTCAACATCCATCTCTCCTTATCTACGTGAAAGTTGGAATTTCTTGAGCTATTTCGCAGAAAATCGACCAACTAAGTTCTCTCATGTCCAAAGGGGGCAACATTTGCACCCACAGTTCTTCTTGGACTCGACCACCACCGGCAGAGCTGAGCCCTTAGTAAGGATGCAGGTGGGCCTTAATCGACGCGGGCCATCTAGTGCATCTCGAAAAAGAAGAAGAAGAAGAAAGAAAAAAAAGGTGGCACGGGAAGTTAAACGTGTGCTAACAACTTCCCATTCGCTGCAAGCGAAAGCGTCGGCCTCTAACCCTGCTGGTGGAATCTAAAAGTGCTTAAACTGAGGACGGAGAGGGAGCTGAATAGGTTTCGCTTGACACTTGGTATTTGACCAAACCAGAGATAACAGAATTATAAACGTGGTATCCAGCACTAAGAACATTTACTACCTCAGCTCAGGAAAATGTAAAAGAAGCATGAAACTGTTTTTTTTGTGTTTTTGTTTAAGTAAAGGAAGCACAAAGACGATCTTTATGGATAAAAAGTGTGTATGTTATGGAAAAACTCTAGGCAATAAAACGCTGTAAATACATCTGTTATCAAGACGCCAATGTGTAGCAACCGACTGAGACCGGTGTTTTCCCATCACTGAGACAAGGCAGGTTCTGCGCTCGGCCCTTGGCTCTCCTCCAAGGAAAAGGCAAAGTGACTGACGACCCAAGTACCACGCTGTACTTCCCAGTACCTCACTTCTACAACTGCCAGCACCACAACGTTTAGTACGATAAATCCGACACAGAGAGCGAGACATTGACTGTCGAGATCACTTGCTGATAACGGGGGGCTCCAGGGGCACAGAACCCCAATCCCTGATACCCCATTTACTCCATCGGGCAGTGAAGACACCCCTCCCTACCCCCTTGAAGAAAAAAAAAGAGAAAATCTTTTCACTTTAAAAAATTTGCGTATATAAAACGTCCATGTATAAAAAACATGTCTTTGCGCAGAGCGACATAGTGCAATTTCATCAGGTCAGTACACCTTTTCCTTTTTAATGTTCTTTTCATTGGCACTTTGTGAAGTTTCTGACCGGAAGAGGCCTCCCGAGAGAGAGCTGAGAGAGGGAGGCCTAGCTTATCTGGGACACCACTGGAATAAACACTTTACAGGCAGGATTGGTAATTTTTCAAAACATCGTGGTGGTTTACCACAGGAAACTGAATGATATATTAATAACTACTATCACAGCAACCACGTGTGCTTTTTCAATATTTTTTTACCCATTGACTTGACACCTGACAATGAACAATCAGACGTGTGCTTCTCGTCTTTCGCTGAGAAGTGATGACTGCTCGCTCACGGCCGTGTGGCATCAGCCGACAGCGCGAGTAACCCTGAGGCGACGGAGGACAGGGCAGGTGTTTTTCTATAGTGCGGCTGTCTGAAGCCGCGCTGATACTTAACTTATAAAGGGAAGGACAGGCACTCTGTATTTGCATGAGTGTGTGTGTGTGTGTTTGTAGTACGTTGCTATGGTAACTAGGCAAGGTCAGTGTCAGGAGAACTTCGAGAGCAGAGGACACGCAGCAGAGTCTACATTCAAAAAGCTGCTAACAAACAGTGTCAAGGGAGAATCTGTTTCATAAATATACATCTGCTGTCATAAGACCAGAAAAAAACCTGGTAAAGGTTCAATTGTTTTTTTTTTTTCCTCATCTGTGGGTCCAAGGATGATGTTGTCACAAAGTTGTACACACTGTGAAGTACTTTGAGGCAAATTTGTGATTTTGGAACGACACAAATAAAAACATTGACTCTGCTATATGGGTACGGGAAGCAGGTTATTTTCTAACCAAGCTGATGAGGGGAAACATGAAAACGTTCAAATTGTCACACGGGAATGGCTTAAAAAAACATTAATTATGACTACTGATGTGGGGCAACGTCTTCTACTTTCATGTAGGGACACTCCTGTGTCTTTTACAAATATTTCTAGAAAAAAAAAAAAAAAAAAAAGAAATTATAAGATTGCCACCGCCTTTGCATTTTTTTTTCTTTCTTTTGCTGGTTCATACCCGGGGCAGGTAATAGAGATGCAAAGCAGGTAACAAATTGGGTTTTAATTTTAAAGGGTGCCATTTTCTTAGGATGGCAGATAATGCTGGAAATTGCTTAAGAAAGGAAAAAGATGAAAGGGCTATAATATATAATTTTTTCACAAACTAAAAATCTACCACCAAATTTAATCTGAAGTTTGGGACTATCACAGGCCTATTCTAAAAAGTAAGACTTAACTTTGGTACAACACTTTAAAACTCTTGCTACACTTAGTTCTACATGAATCAGTCTACAGTCAACTTCTTCTGCTCTGCACTTACTTGATCAAATTCTAATTTTCAAATGTCAGACCAGAGTGAAAGATCATTCTAAAAGATCGAGCACTACATCTACTAAAAACACGGCCACTGTGAAGTTAGGTGGGGCATCTACAAATGTCGCAATGCTGGTTAACTATAATTACTCTAACTACTACAGATTGAGTAACATCTCCATTCAAAACTGTAACAAATGACTTAGGCCTGACTTAGCCAGTGATTGTTGGGTCACAGTCTCTTATGTTATTTACCTACAAACACAATTCACATCAGTCAGACTTTAAGTTAAAGTTTTAGAGGGCAGCTATCATTCACGTATCATTCATTGTGGTAAACAATCTCTTTGAGAAAATCAGCTGTCAAAGGAAAGGAAAGATAAAAAACTGAGCCTTTCGACAACCACAAAGCGAGAAATACAATAATAAATGCTGTAATTCTGCCGATTGCACAGTGCAACTGCTCATTGCTTAAGAAACTCATCGCTGAAAATAAACTCTATATAAGAAATAGACATCCCCTCTCTCAAGCATGCGCTGCGGTTACAGTGGTACTCTGAAAAGACGACTTATTTCTTCAAGGCGCATATCTCTAGGGCAACATTTTAAGAAAAACAGAGAGGAATATATATATTTCATATATTGTGTACATCTCTTTAAAAATATTTAGGAAAGTCAAGGGGGAAACTCTTTGTACCACTTGGTGTGAGTTTTTTTGTGCATTTTTTGCTAAATTTGAAGACGTGTCGCTGGCTGTGCTGGATTTGATAGGTTGTTAGATATTAAACAAACGTACAGTCGTTACCCAGAAAGACTGCAGAAGACAGTGATGCTGGATTTGGTATTGAGTTTATACCTACGCTGTTGGTTGTAAGTGAACAGGCTTTTTTGCCTTTGGTAGGTTTGACGTCCCTTAAACAGTGATAATGAAAAACAGATATGCTACAGAGGTCTAACCAAGCAAATCTGGTTAACCCTTGAACCTCCAAAAGGAGTCACGATCTGCCGCGTAAACAGTAGCTTACATGATGCTCCTATAGTGAACAACGAACAGAGTATACCAAAAAAGCTTATCTGAAGTCTTTAAATGTTGCCTTGAGTTGAGACTGTTAAAATGTGATTAACAAAAAAAAAAAAAAAATCAGACGGTTCAGAATCCAATTTAAATGTTTCTTTTCTTTTTTTCCTTATTCGTCATCAAAGTGAAAAATGTCTCAGTCTTAGAAAAAGTCTCCAAACCTGCATAAAGTTCTTTTTTCTTGCTGATTTTTTTTGTTTTTTTTCAACCCACCGGTTTTATTTTCTCTTTACATTTGGAAAACGGAAGAGTCGTCCTCGTCATCACTCTGAGTGAGGAAGAGCTCATCTCTCCCAGACGTGGCCGGCGAGGGGACTGGATCAGTCGGTGAATCTCTGACAGGCTTTTTTCCAGCGGCAGGCTGTGCACCACATGTCTCTCTTCTCCATGCCGTACACCTTTCGGCACTTCTTCGCCTCCCCACGGGGTTTCCTTGGTAACAGCAGATGTGACAGCATAAGGACATAGACAGAAACACAGACATCCAGACACCCACACGGACAAAGAAAAAAACCAACACACAAATTTGTTCATGCGCATGTAGGTGCACAAGCAGGCATGATACACCAAATCACACAAGTATTTACTCAAATACAACACAGAGGGTAGACTGTGCGTGTGAGAAAACAGCAGCTGCATTACCTGGTTCCTGGTATCGACTTCCCCGGTGGTGTGATTAAAGCGTAGCTCTTGTTGACAGTGGTGTGTGTGTGGGCTGCCGGCTGCCGCTTTTCACCGATGCTGACAGTTCGGACGTTGGTCACAGGCCCCTGCACACAAGTGGAAAGATGTCATAAGTACATTGCCCAATACACAAAAATATTTACTTCATTTTTTTGAGGCAATGGGTTTGCGTTCTTGTTTTGAGTAAATACAATTCATTTCATTTTTGCAGTGTAACAGTTTCCTGTTCTTATACTCCAGCAAACACCACCAAGCCTTGGATGAGCAGTGAACCTATCTTGTTGAATGAATTACAACATTTTCACTGTAACCAAAATAAATTGTTAGTAACAGCGAGAGGTGTTATAATTGTGAAACTGAGACCGAAAACCGTGAGACATACATCCACAATCTCATATCGCAACTGGGGACGGTTGACCCACGACACCCCGACCGTCTGCCACTGCTGCAGGCTGTTGAGCTCTCAGTACTTTATGCAACATAGGTGAATTTTCATCCAGATTTAAATACTGTTGAAAGTAGCCTCGGCCTCTCTCATTCAAACTGTACCTGACTGAAGAAAAATTATTCACAGCTTTGGATTAAAAAGAGTGAAAATAGAATGCGTCCCATCAACGGGAGTCGGGCACAAATTAAACACAAAACAACATGGGTGACATCTAACCTTGTATTGCTGTTGTAAGATCATATATATGGCTTAAATATTTCAGCTTTTCTGTGTTTGTCAATATCTCTAGATTGTGGCTCAATGTAGAGACATCATCTGCACATTGATCACTGACTGTCTGCACCATCTTAGTGCTCTCCTCTCCTGTTTCCCCAAAAGACAAACAGTTCCAAAATCATTTCATACAAAATTCATCTGTACGTTTTATCTACAAACTGAACAACTGGGATTACATACAGGTTGCTTTTTTGTGTGTCCCTGCAGCGGTGGCCAGTCGGTTATATTATTGATTTTTAAGATCCTTTTATGGGTTTGTAAATCTTCAAACAGTCAGTATCTGAGTTTGTCTGATGTGCTTGTAAGATACAGTATGTGCCTTCTGGATCCCCCAGGTCCTCTGACTGTCTCCCGGATGTACCTGGAGCCCAGACTCTGATTCAGAGCCATGCTGCCTTCGCGACAGCCTGGAAGAGACACCAGGTTTTATTACTTCTAATTCTCGTGAACAGTATAATGTTGCAAACACATTTAATATTTCACATCTTGGTTAAATTTTAAATACTGTGAATAACATTTTTGGATGAATTGCGGTACATACCGACAGAACGATGCCATATAAAAAGTAGAGCCCGAAAAATATATCGATACAATACACAGACATATCTGTATCAAGGCTTATGTTTACCGATATGAAATCTTTTATTGTACATGGTTAACGATGCAGAAAAAAATTACATTTATGTTTACATTTTTTCGTGATAATTATCGTAAAATAAAGATGTTTATACAAGTTCTATATGTTTGGTTGTATTTTTTTCCTTTTTATTTAGTTATTTATGATAAAGTTTATGGCCAAACGGAATTATTAAGCTTCACTTACATTTCTCTGTCATAAAGTTTTGATAACAACATCTTAGGAATCATTGACAGATAAAAATAACTAAATAAATAAATATATATATCGGCCGATGTATCGGTATTGGAAATCTTGTTCTCCCTAATATGGTTATGGGCCCCCAAAAATCCATATCAGATGGGCTCAAATATAGTGATGACGGACAGAGCAGCAGGGGAATGACAATCCAGAGCGACAAACAGCTCAATTGGCTACAAGTGGAGCAACAGCAGGAGCGTAGTTGAGATGAAGATAAAAAGGGCGTGAGACAAAGCCTCACTCACCGGGACGCCTTTGAAAATGACAGGAGGGGGCTGCCACGACACACTGATGTCATTCCCAGTTCCAGGCCGGGTCCCATTACCACTGTCTAACCCTGCCAGCTCGGGACCCACTGGGACACTCACTGGAGCAGTGGCCTGGCACATGGACAATCGCCCCGACAAAGCCAGGAGAGGACATGACAGACACAACGAGGAGGAACAGGAAACGTGCAGGTAGAAAACAGACAGAGAGTACAGAAAACAGAGATCATACAATTAGTGGGTATTTCTCCACCTCTTCATCTAAAATGTGCCAGTCTACTGACAGACGTTTTGTGAGAGAGGGAGCGAGCGACCGACAGAACGACAGACCGACAGCGGGACAAAGAGCGCTGCAAACAGCTCCATAATGAAGCAACGGGCCAAAACACAAAGTCAGACATCTTTTATTTTGTGCAAACAATTATTTTACCGTAACCACGTTATTGCAATAACCGTGGCACTGCGTTTCCGAGAGAACACAAGGTTAGCAGTACTGAAAAGACGACTGTGAGTACAAGCAAAACGTGGAAAATTTATATTTGGAAACTGTTTCACCGCATATGCATTGACTTGAGTATACTTTTATGGGCATTTTGTGTTGTCATGGGAACTAAAAGGTCAATACAACCTTGAACCCACAGCAAACGACTGAATTTACACTTTCCCCCCCGACGTGTTCTTCCAGCTGAAATCATTTAATCTTTCACCTCCAATGGTTTAACATCTGAGCAGCAGTGCACGTTAATTGGTTTCGGTTAGAAGAGGCGGAAGAAAAATTAGGAGGATGAGCAAAAGAGGAGGGAGGATGCACGGATAACCGGTGTTAAGAGAAACAGGTTAACTTAAGTGTTGCAAAAAGGAATTTAAGCATATTTATTAGATCTCATGTTTTCAGGCTTTACAAATATTAAGACTTAATTCTTCATGCGAACATGTATGAATATTGGAAACCTCAGTAGTTTGTGAGAAAATTCATTTTAACCTTTTCTATCTGCACTGATTTCAAAAACTGCCTATGGAAACTGTATGAAAGGAAACTTGCTTGGTAACATGTGGACTGCCTGTTGTTTTGCTTTTTCTTTTATTTGTATTGCAATAGCATTTTTCTTTTAGAAATTAAATTCAGTCGTAGTAGTAGTAGTAATATTGTAGCATGTGTGTGTGTGTGCGCGCGCTTCACCTGATAGGCGTGGTCAGTGCGGATGTGGCAGAGCGTGGAGGGAGCGGACTGACTGAGCAGTGTCGGGGCGTGGCACTGTGAACCGTTCATGTTGATGTGTTCAGAGTGAGGGACGTCGGCAAGCGGAGGCGGGAAGACGGGCGGCGGACCGGCCGTGGTTGGGGAGGTGGGTGTGAGGCTGGACAGGCCCTCCGTCAGGCTGTCCATGTTGACCTCAATCTCTGAGTAGTAAAAGTCCTCCTCTCCATCACTGTAGTCTGAGTCGCTGTTACGCCTGCAAGACAGCAACAGGAACAACTTTTTAACAATTTTTTTTTATTATCTTCAAAATAGGCCGGTTGAAATGACTATGCTTTCTTCTTCTTGTACTTCTTGTCGTCCTGACATTTTTGTCAGTGCACAACATTACACTCTGTTGATCACTTACATCATAAATGCCAGGCATTATAAACTTTTCGACATCTCTCTCTTCAACTTCCTTGACCACCTCTTTATATTAGGCAGACCAGAGGTATCTTGAGAGCTTCAAAATAGTTTTTCCCTTTCAATTCAGATCTAAAAGCATGGATGCCAGAGAGGTTTACACACTTACTTTACTGTATGCATCTGGAATAATTACATTCACTTCTCTCTGATCATTAATGTTGGTGGCTCAGGTCCATGATCTCAAATGGACATTCCTCTGAGGTGCATTAGCCTAAAGACTGTTGCTAGAGCTAGAAGAGGGTTGAAAAGGCTTATGATAAATTGCCACAGCAATCCAGCACATCCTTTTTTTCATGCTGTTAGACTCTGACGTTGCTCTGGAAATTAAAAAACAGCTCTGTAAACTCAAAGAAAACCCACAAAAAATCTTATTTAAACATCATTTCAGGTGTATGATTTTTATATATGGCTGGCTTAGATGTAAATTCAGTATTCAGAATATTTTGGAAAAATTTGTTCTAAATAACTCACTTTGCCAAGAGCAACTAATAACGCTTCCATTTTACAAAAAACCCCCCAACAACAAACAAATTTGGCACATTTTTAACACTTAGTTTGCACATATTTATGATTTTTTTTAATAATAAACTGCAGCAACAGTAGAGAGAAATAAAAATGCAACACAAACAGATTCTCAAAACATTATAATACCTTTGAAAACACTGAGTTGGGACCATAATGGTCATGAAAGATGCCAATGCTTTTTGCCTGTGACGTTCCATTTGACTGAAGAACCACTGACCACTTTATAAAACTAACCACAACATTAAAACCAGTTACCATCATTGCAGTACATTAACACTACAATAAACCCGTTGTGGTTGATTGGTGTAAGCGCAGCTGTCAGTTATGTTACAAGCAAACCGAAAAAGAAAAGAAAGTAAGATGGTTACTCTCCCCAACAGCAGGGGGCAGTGAAAGCCAGTGCTCCACAGAAAAAACAGGCTGGTGATGAAATGACAACAATGGTGAGGGAAATTTTGTGGATGCCTCTTTCTCCAAAAACTGTAGGAGGTTCAACTACTCGTTTTTCGCGCTCTCTGTGCATCTAGTGATATACGAACATTAAATTATCATAATTTTAATCCATTTCAAAACTCCCTGACAATACTTGCTCTACAGTCATACTGGGTCACACTGTGTAATTTTATTTTGTGTCGAGTGAACCTGCTGCATTGGGTGGAGGCAGTTAATATAAACTAGAGTTGTAGCGATAAAACCTTCGCAATTTGACTCATTTATGATGGATGAATATCAATGTGCATGTGTGATTCTATTGGTATAGCACAAGCTCAGCTAGTCAGATGTAAATGCAGGCAGTTGGACGACAGCCAAGCGATGACGAATCAGATGTGTGTCACTTTTCTTGTCTTAACAAACTGTTTACATCATAACGTTTGACACTGCTGCCCCGAAGCTGCCAAGGAAGGATTACTTAACCGACACCTTCAAAGTGATTTCCAAAACATATAAGCCTGCACTTTGACAAAACAAATAGATATCATTCTTCGCTATGAATGTACAAATTAGAGGAACTAATTCTAAATAATATGTGTTTAAGTCTCCAAAAAACAACAAGGACTCACTTAAACAAATGAAGATGAGCAATGTGACTCATGAATCATACAATCATAAATATACCGCCCGGTGGTAGTGCGTGCCTGTGTGTGTGTGTGTGTGTGCACAATACGTACAACTAGGCAGCATGTGGTGTAAATAAATAAAGACTAAAGAAGCAACGCTATTATTCGGCTCCAGGCCGTGTGCCGAAGTGTCCTTGGGCAAGACACTTAAACTTAAATCGCCCCGACTGCTGAATATATAAATAGGTCAATTTACCATTTACCTTTTGAAAAATGTTGCAAATTTTTGATTAAAAATCCCTGCATACAGGACACAACAATAGCGTGTTTGGTCTTACGGTGACGACTAGCGACTCACCCCAGGTGGACGGTGCGGACGTGCCGCTGGATCCCTGAGGAAGTACTGAGGACCTTTTCACAGTTCTTCCACAAGCACTTGAACATCACCTTCATGGAGTTCTGAAAGAACAAAATTTAAACAAACAAATAAATAAATTAGACAGTCGCTGACATACACTTCGCAATCTGTTCCTGTTATTACATCTGTCATCAATAGACAAAGATCTGTTGTCTGCCCTGGTAGAAAATTATAAATCTGAATATAATATCTGCAGAACATTGATGAGTCAATCAAGGCAAACTGAGATTTACGCAGGGTGTGTTCTCGTGTTCCTCCATGTGGATGTTACTGGCCGACTGAGCAGAGAGGCCTTCGTGGGGGATTGAATCCCACTCTCCATGGGCCAAACACCACACCTCATTAATAGAGAGCTATGAGACCAGCAACCCTTATAAAATAGAAACCGGATATGTGATGAGTTAAGACACATATGGAGTAAAAGAGAAAGAGAGAGAAGAAGATGGGGATGGAGAGGGGATGATAAAGCTGCATCCTACTTTGTCTACCTCACAGGGATTTCACTGACAGAATGCGGAGCAAAATAAAAGCAATGTTTCGAACTCTTGCTGTCTGTGCAGGCTGTGAACTGGGGTGAAGATCTATTGTACTGGGAATAGTTAGGGGTGGGGTGCAACATACATGTAAACACAGACACACAAACAAGTCTGTGACCTCTTCTTAACCTCTGATCATTTAAAAAAAGGAGAATTTGGAAACGCTTATCATATCTGATCTTCCTGAAATCTTTCATTACAGCCGTGATAAGGTGGATGGATGGATGGATAGAGTGGGTGTTCTTATTTCAAGTCATATTCTTGTCCACATTTCAGGGCTGGCTGGCAGCTGCCCCGTGAGCAGGCAGGGACCTGCATCACCGCTAATGAAAGACAGTGGGTGTGTACTCTCATTACCTTTCAACAGCCTGCGGAGAAGGAAGGGCAAGAGAACGGGAGGGAGAGATAGAGAGAGGAGAACCGATCAAGAGGAGCCGGAGTAGAACAGGTTTTTTGAATCAATGGTTATGTTTACTCTCCTACACTACTATTCCATTGAACTATTTTATCATTGAATGTCACTTCTTTCGTTGTATGCGACACCAATATCCCCCCCCGCCATGTCACGCTGTCTAAAACAACTCTCCTTATAAAAATTACACAGGGAAAGCTAGTCTTTAATCCCACAGACAATCACAAATCACTTAAGTACCGAGTTTTTTCCTTGCATCTTAACACTGTTACAGTAAGACGTGATGATTGCAATGTCTAATAATCCTCTTAACTCAATGCCAGCACATTCAAATAAAGCCCACAATTCAAGGGGGCAGCTGCTCAGAGACGGTTTAGACCTCTGGGGTTGGTGTCTGTCAGCTATATCATAACACAACACAAGCCAGCAAGTAAGCTCACGTTTGAGCTCCTTTTCTACACAACCCGAATGTCTGTTTTCCGCCCAGTGTCATCCCACTTCATTTCCTGTCTGTTATCTATGGTATAGCGTAGGGATCCGGCAGCATTGTCCTTGGAGAGTTTATGGTTTCATATATTCGGCAGTGCAATAATCTTCGCTGCTGCCCCACTCCGGGGAGGTTGAATTGCAAACTCCCACATATTGTACAGTATATGAGCTTTTCTCGGTCACTGTACAGCTATAAGAAATGCCGAGATTAATTTTACCTCCTGTTGCTACCTTGAGCATCAATTCGTCTCTCCTCAGACTGTCTCTAATTTTCATACATTCCTTGAAAACTTTTGTTGCCTCCTGCTGAACATCCCTCCCCCCGTCTGCCTGCTCTCCTTCATTCGTACTTGACCTTCCCACCTCTTCCCCTGAAAAGGCTAGAAAAGGAAGATAGGAAGCTTCTTGACTGTGAAAAAACTTCTGGACTGTTGCTATAGTCCCCCCCCCAAAAAGAGAGGGTGAGGAGTATACGAGAGAAAATAATCCATAATCCACACAAAGCTGCATGGTGCTTACTTTTTCTGAATGTTTCTGGTAGTAGTATTTTTCTGCTACTACTCTACTACTTATAGAAATAACGTGGCCCTGTATTATGTAGTACTAAAAAGAGGCTTTAAGTGGAGTTAAAAACATCCAGGGCTGCTGCGACAACCGCAAAACCACGGCAATGTCAAGCAGCAAGCGGAGTCAAGAAACTGTACTGTCTTTCAGCTCTCACAGTCAAATCTTTACCCAAAACTATGAAAAATGCAGCCATAGAGTCAACGTAATTTAAGGCCTAAACAATTATAATAATAAGGGAAGGCTCAATTAGTCACATATAGAAATGTTGATACTATATTTTCACCCTTTTTCTCTTCTGTCTCCAGAAGGCAACTGAAAAGTTGCAGTACAACATTACTTATTTTGCATGGAGTGCATGTGGATGTGACATGCAATGCAACGCAAGATGATGGCAAAGAACTAAATTGTTCCAATTAGCTTCCCATGGGATTTGACAGATCAGAATTGTTTCAATATATGAAAATAAATAAATTGAATATACATATGACAAAATCCACTGTAACACGATGTGACGCGGGACATGACATTAACGTAACGCGCGCATCTTTACCTTTCGCTTCCGGGGTATGGGGTCCTCAAACATGAAGTGCGTGCTCTCTGTGACGTCCTCATTGACGTCATCACCCAGGGATGAGAGCAGGAAGTTCTTGTTGGTATCATTGGAGAGAGGTGGGGATGGCGTGGAGGGCACCGATTGGTCGCTGGCATCCCAGCTCCAGTTGCCGCTGGTTGAACTGCTGTAGCTAGCTGATAGCACCTCTTTCCAAGCCCTGCTGGCTGGCTCTGGGACTGCAATTTAAAGATTGCACACAGTGAACTTCAGATTAAAAAGCTCTTTAAGTACTACTGTGTTACTTCAAAGGGCCTACCTCTGAAATGGAAACAAAAATCTCTAAGAAGCCCTGAACTAGGACATATATACATTCAAATATCTTTCGTATATTACATGTAGTAGATAATGTCTTAACATTTTTCTTCAAGCTTTAACACATTTTTCAACACAGCTTTCACAAACAAGTTTCTCAATCTACCATTTCTAAGTCTTGGCCCATAATCCCTTTTTTTTATATATACTTTTGCTTTTTAACGATTACATAATGTTTAATCTATAAGACTCAATAATATCACTGGCTTGACTTTAACTGTGGCAAAACATGGTAGGAATCAAAACATAAACTTTGAAATAGTAATCTCCATTGGATTAAGTTATTACAACATATAACTATAACCTATATAAATGAAAGGAGATGAATCCCAGTTTGAATGAATGTGTAGCATAGATCAATTTTTGTACGAGGATTACTGAACTTAATGCAATGAGCATTTAAAGGGGCAGCAAGCGATCTTGGAAAGAAATTGTTTCTCTCTTTGTCGTTGTTGTTATTTTACTGCTCTGACCGGTATGGGAGTCTGCAAGAACAATTTAATTTCTTGAAAAGATTTCCAGAAATTCAGAGGTTTAGACTAGACAACTTTCCAAGATGTGAGGTCGCTGTGGAGTTCACACTACACGACCTGCGGTCTTGAGATTGGGAGTCTTACAGCCGTTGTGTGTTCATAGCATAAGACATCCCGCAACAAAGGTCACACACTACACCATCTTTCAACAGGACAAAAACCCAGTTTACACTGTAGTCCTGCGTTCTGATTGGCTGTAGTTGCTGCCGATTTGTATAAAATATTTAGCCAGAACTCTAGACGGAGGACGGGTTAAAGAGATTATTGAATTCCGTCTTTCAAGGGATCAATAAAAGGGATTGGCAACTGTCGATTGAACCCAATGACTTCCTTTTGGCTCCAATCTGGGGCATATGCCTTTCTGACTACAGCGTAAACATATACTCAAATTATTGCTATGGGACAGTTGAAATTTTTTTTTTCCCATGGATATATACTTATCTATTTTTTAAATCTAAAAGGAGAACTTTAAGTCATGAGTCCTACTTCACAGAATTACTAAAGCCCTATAGTAAACCATGTGTCACACCCATGAGAGAAACAAATCACAACATTACAAGGTATATTTCAGCTCCTAAAAGGGACAGTGTGGGGAAATTGCGTGCTGCCACGAAAAAACAAGTTTGAAAGTCAAGCTACAGAAATCATACAAAGGCATCATAAGAGAGGCTTGAAGTGCGTGGTGTTAAGAGCTGGGATACACAATGGAAAAGACGCAGACCAAGTGGTGATGAATCAAAGACGTCAACCAACATCCACCCTCTGTGCAACACTGTGTATCAAATAAACCTTTCCCGAAGTTTAAGCTCCTCCCAAACCCACAGCATCCTAAAAAACAGGACTGGAAGATTGATGAATTATACAATGACAACTTTCATTGCTTATAGATTTATTTGTATGGTTTTGATTTATTTGTACGTTGTGCCACTCGGTACAGGCGAGTCTTTCTAGATGCCCCTGAGCCTTAAGAGATATGAACAAAACAATGGTTTTGATTTAATGTAGAGCTTAACAAAAATGCTGACAGGACTTTGACCATCTGGTGTGGTTGGCATGGTGATGGCACCCATAGCAATACTTGAAACAGAAAAAAGGAACCACAGTGATATAGTCAAGGCTGAACAGGCAGCATTGAATACTGGGCTTGAGTAAACATACATACACACAAAGATAAAAGATAAGCGCTAATAATACCAACGTAAGCTTCCCTTTCTTTGCATGAATACATGATAATTCTGCAACTCAAGTCTGTGTCAGGGTAAACTAACATCATGTAATTTATGATGAATAAGAATATTCCTTTCCCACTCCCCCTGCTTCACCTAACTGACAGTGAACAACGACTGACCAGTCAGTGTTTGATGGAGGAACTTCTGCTGAAGGTTTAGTAAGTGCACCAGTAAATGCAGCTGACGCTGAGGCGAGGGTGTTACCTGTAGATGCAGATGAAGGGTAGAGCACCAAAGGGGATGTGGACAGCGAGGTCAGGACGGTGGCAGCCATCACTTCCTTATCAGCGTGACCTGAGGGCTTCCTGAAACACACAAATATAGATTGACCAAACGGGCATGGAGTCCGGTGTAAAGTATTCCTGGGTGCTCTTGTCCCGAGTTCACCTCGAAACTCCGGAGTTTAAGTCATGTTTTGTTGTTTGGACAGTTTATCCGATTAATGGAAAATGATTTTAAAAGAAAAAGTCCTGTCCTGTCCAAATTCAAATCTCTGTTACGTCCACAAATATTTTTCATTTGATCCAGCAAACAACAAGTAGCCTGTGCACACAGAGGTACATGATTATATGTACGGGAGTCTGAGTATGTGCATGTCTCTGTGCATGAGGATGTAATGGAAAGACTTTAAAGTTAAAGAGTTTTGCTGTGTGTTTCTGCACAACACAATTTGGTTATGAGAGGGAAAGAGATGCGTGTTCCTCCCTTCCTGCCCAGCGCACCCCATGCTGAGCAGTCCACCCTTCAGCTTAACCCTCATTTATACGGCCCAGTCTAACTGGCAGCAGACACGTGCACACAATACACGTATACATGCACAGTGAGCTCACAGAGTATGCTTTGGCATCTGGCAACCTAATAAAAATGTGACTGAGAACAACAGTAATTTGTGCCATCCTGTAATGAAACAGACTTCTTTTTTGCACTCTTCACCTTTGTTCTTGCTGTCCTTGAAAGTTAAATGCAGGGAAAATTATTAAAGGCAGGGCCAAGAACTCACCCACACAGATTTACGTTCTCATGTAAAATCCCATAAAAAGAGCGATATCAAGTCCATACACTTGGGTGACAGACTTCACACCGTATGTAAAATACAAATCAAAACATGTAAAATGTTCAACACACACACACACACACACAAACACACTAACACAAAGCAGACACACACTGGTACACAGACAGAGACACATATACACATGTTCTGCAGCTTTAAGAGGTCTGTGTCCCGCCCCCGGTCTTCTTCACTAGACAACCAGAGTAAACTGGTTTGAGGCATTCTCTCAGCCAAGCCCTGAGCCTTGGCAGAGATCCACTCCGAGTCTCTGTGTGCACATTCACACATACTCAACACAAAAAAAAAACTTCACCCTGGAGTCCACGGACACTTGAAAACAGCAAGCGTACGTGTACCTGCTCACACACACACACGCGAACACCATGACCAGAAGTGACTCAAGTTTAAAACTCAATATGACACCGAAAAAGTTCAGAGTGTCTCGACTCCCACGCAGAGGAGAATGCGTTGGATGCGGGACAAACAGTTTGCAGAGGAATGTACCAGATACGAAAGAATCTGACCATACTACAGCGATGTTCACACAAATCACACTGGTTTTACTCTTCAACATCATAACACATGGGCTTTGTGTGTGTGTGTGTGTGTGTGTGTGTGTGTGTGTGTGTGTACACAAGGAATTGCTGTACTATGTTGTGGGGACCATATTCTGTTTACACTGTCACATTATGGGAAATTGCCGTCCTCATGAGGACAAAAAGCAAATCGCGATCATGCAAATCAATACAGTTTAAGATGTAGACATGTTTGTTTTAAGGTCAGAGTAAGGTCAGGTTTTGCTTAAAGTCTGAGTAGGTGTTAAGGTTCGGCAAGTAGTACTTATGGATAAGGTTAGAATGGTTAAGGAGATTAGTGTAAGTCAATGTAAGTCTGTGTCTGAGTGTATGAATACAATGTAGTCAGCTGGCAAAACATGGATGGAATCACAGCATGTAAAGAATAATGTTCAGACAGCTAAAAAGAGAGGAGGAGAGGGAGTTAATAGACAATATGCTATAAACAAACAAACACACACACACACACACACACACACACACACACACACACGCACGCGCACAGTCCGTTGCCAGCTTCACTCTGACGTTAAAGAAATAATGCGTTCAATTCTAACAAAAATGGATGTTTGGAGCCCTGGTAACGTTTCATTTGCCTATAGTGTGTAAAAGTGGTATGCTATAATTGTGTGTGTGTGTGTGTGTGTGTGTGTGTGTGTGGGTGTGCGTTAGTGAGACGGAGTAGAAAAAGAAAAACAAAGTGGAAGTTTATTCCAGAGTTATGTCAAAGTTGAATATCCCTCTCTCTCTCTCTGTCTCTCTGTCTCTCTCTCTCACACACACCAATGCACACCAGTGCGCACACACACAGACATACACACACCAATGCACACCAGACCCCATTAATAACCACACACGCTGCCAACCCACTCTGATTTCCTGACATTGAGCTTTTTCCTTCCTCTGCTTCCCGGCAGAACCTCGATGCTCCACCGCAGTTTCATCACATCTGCTGCGAGTGTTTGTGTATTTCTGTGCATGCTGCATGTGTTAAGCAATAAACAACACTGAGGACACTTTTCTCAGAGGGCGAAATTCCTGATTGACTTGTGTTCATGCCGATGGTGATGGAGTTAATCTAATGTTGCCATTAGACTGACTTTCATATCCACGTTTAGATAATAGCAGATAATAGCCCTGCTATTCCTGATCACTGCTTACTCTAATGAGCACGGTGCCTGCAGATACTGTTTACGTCACAGCCCTGCCTCTGTGTAAAATGACTATGGAGCCATTAAACTTGGGGCTGGGGGGTGGAGGACAGGCTAAAGAGTGACTGCACTGACGCAGCAGTAAATCTGTCCGCTTCTTCGTATGCAAGGCTTTATTTCCGTGCAAGTTAAACTGGGGATGCCTTTATTTAGTGCCTCAAAAGATGTGGCTGGAGAGCAGAGATCGCTGTTGGTCTGTGTGTTGTGTGTGTGTGTGTGTGTGTGTGTGTGTGTGTGTGTGTGTGTGTGTGTGTCTGTGTGTGTGTGTGTGTGTGGGGGGGGGGGGGGGGGGGGGGGGTTGTTATTGTGTGTTTGGGGGGAAGGTTGTTTTTGGTTTCTTGGTTTTCGAGCGCCCAAATCTGGATGTTTACAAGAACCTTTCAGTCCTACGGTGGTACGTTTATGGCCTGCAGTAAATTTAATGATGACATGATAAACATAACAGTCGCGCCCACATAAGCAGAAGAAAATGTGTAGGCACATACACACTGTGTGGTGACTGAGGAATTTAAGCAGTTTAACTAGTAGTAGTAGTATTAGTATTAGTAGAGACACCATCCGCACTCAAATTTACAGACCACATCACTGATAAAAAATGTGTTCAATGAGAAAGTCTCAGCAACAGTTCCACCTCGTCGTCGCTCCCTGACATTATTTTTGACCATTGCCGTTTCTCACTATTATCCATTTCTGTAGCTGGGGCAACCAACAGAGTAAACTGTTGAGTAATCTGCTTACTAATCTGTGTACGTGAACGGTCACATGATATGCGTTTTCAGGTGTGTTAGTATGGAGGGAGATTACTTCTGATACGGACCTACAAACTGCTCATCTGTATGGAGGTGGTTTTAGTTTTAAAACACACACACACACACACAAACACACACCTTCCTTTCTCCCTGAACTTGTATAGGCGTTGCCTGGGCCAAGAACCATCCCCTCTGGCAGCAGCAAAACACATGGGCCAGCTTAAGTCAACAAGCCAGGCCCAGGCACATACAGAGAGACAGATACAGACAGAGAGAGAGAGAGACACAAAGACACAGACAGAGAGAGAGAGAGAGAGAGAGAGAGAGAGAGAGAGAGAGAGAGACGAGTAGTAACAACAGGCTCAGCGTGTAGTAAGGGGGGAAGTGACGAGCGTGTGCGCCTGTGTATTCTGCGCATTTAAAGGTTAAAAACTCTGTGGCCCATCATTTATTCCAAAGGGCAATAAAGTCCGGGCTCAGACTGAACATTTTTGTGGGACGATTTTCAAGATTTTTACTACTTGAATATGAAAAACTTCCAACAGGAGTAGATTATTTCCACCCCCGGTCCTAAAATTACACTTAAGACTTTTGGTACTGAAAATGGTGATATGATGCCACCGTGTTGCTGTTTTTCACCCCCACCCCAACACCACCCAGTACTATAGTGGGCTCTCTGCTGTTGTTGGGGAGACGACAGGGGCCTTCTGTCTATATTTAACACAGCACCTCTGCTCTGGTTACCATCACGGATAGAAATCCCCGGGATCCAGCCTGGTTGGTTTATAGCAGATATTACATACAGTGTGAGCCCACTTAAGTTCGAGGCCAACTGCCACAGATACAACCGTTTTGAAAGCCAACACGCAGGCTGGTCGGGCCACACACACACACAGCTTGAAACCAGACATGTTCATTGGTGGTGTATATTGGCCTTCAGGAGGTGTATTTTTCATCCCAGTATTTCAACCTAACCTAATGTAATCATTCTCCCTTTCTGCATGTCTATCTCACCTATTTGGCGGAGCCAAGATTCAGTTTACCAGAACATGACTCCCAACGCCCCCCCCCCGCCCCAACATGCAGCTTTTTCTGTCTGTGAAAGAGCAGACTGTGAACACTTACCCTCCAAGTCTGTTGGAACAATGCGTGATTATTTCAGTATCAAGAGACAAACTTTGGATGGATCCTCACTTTATGTCCTGTACAACACACTAGAGGTCTATTTTGTTACTAGGAAGAAGAAGAAAAACTGTGCGTCACAGAGACTGCTTGAAAGAATAGTTTAAGAGGTCAAGAGAGAAGAGGAAGAGAGAGTGGAAGGGGCTGGGCCGCATCAGTAGATTTCATTGTTTTGAGTTGGCTGACCACAAAGCTTATCCATTTTGTACCAGGAGGATTCAAAGCGGTTTTGGAAATTTAATATGGTGGGTCGAGTTCTCACTGGGGATGTATACAGTGCCAACAATAATCTCTACTCTCCCCCCTGAGCCATGGTGGTGGTCGCTTTAAATAGCACTTATCCGTCCAATATGCGATCCCCCAAAACAGGCACCAGGGTGTATTTGTGTCCCTCTGTATGAGCTGGGTGCATATGCATGTGTGCCATGTTCTTGATGTCCAAAGCAGCTGCGTGTGCCTCAGACACACTGGCATGACGACTCGTGTGTGACCTTTGCAATTAAGGAGTGCAAAATAGATAAATAAATAAACGCTGCCACACAAGCATATGAGAAAGAAAAAAACTTTGAAACGTGATAGGATACACACAGTAAACACACACTGACCAAGTTTCCATATTGCTTTGTTTTTTTACCCCGACTGTGTCTCTCTTCATCTCTGTAGAACACAAACAGATGCAAATGCACACGGTGGCAGAGATACGCACATCAGAGGCAGGGGTTATGTTTCTAGTCATGAGACAGACTCTTCCTTAGGCGAAGCTTTTTCATCAGTTCATCTCTAAAACATATGTTTGCATTGCTCATCCTAATCTGAGAGAATGTGAGGGAGGCTGACAGAGAAAGAGATGGAAACCACGAAACCACAGGAGAATTGTTAACCATACATGCTTTTTCTCTGTCACGTGTCCTGATATGCATCTCTCTTTACTTTTTCCTTTCAGCATGTTTAAGGCTCAAAGGACCCACACTGGCTCTAAAAGGAAATGGTGATAATGCTCTACTTATGTAGATGAGAAAGCGTGTCATCCTAAAGCATTAATCATGGATGAAGATGTAGATAAAGTTTTTTTTTATGAAAATGTGACTTAAATATGTAGACAAACTTGACAACTGAGGCTACATCCACACTACTATGATTTATGCCTTCCAATCCACACTACTAAGGTTTTTTTTTAAAGAATTTTGGAAATGGAGCTCGTTCAGTTTTAGTTTGTAAAACTCTGGGGCTGCATCCTAGCCTGGACGGGCAGAAATGGATCCCTCGCCTTACTTTTCACTATTGTTGTCACTCGTTCATAGTATTTGTATGGATGAGGCTTTCAGAGCTGACCAGGTTGGTGTTGATGATCGTCTGCCTGCTGTGCGGCCCCAACAGCTGCCCCCTTCCACGCCCACTATTAATATAACACCCACTGCTCTTCACCTCGCTATCCCTCCGTCGCTCATCATTACGCCTCAACTCCACTATATTATGTAACATCCTCTGTCTCTCTCTCTCTCTCTGTGTGTCTCACTTTCATGGTCAGTCAGCAGACGGATAGTCAAGACCAGCAGTAAACAGTCAACCACCTGACACAAGCCTTTGCAATCTCCCCCCCCCCCCTCATTTTTCTGCAGTGATTCCCTTCCTCTTTCCTGATCACTCTTTTCTATTTGTTCCCCCTTTTTGTATTTTTTACTGTTAACACAGCATGCTTTGTAAAAACACAAGTTATACAAATGTAAATATAAACATGTGGTTTGATTTCAAGTTGTGTTGTCACTGTGTACGCATGCATGCATGTGGTCATAGTGTGCAGTCTATGTTTTCCCTGACACAACTCCCCAGGCTTTGGACCCCCCGGAGAGGGAGAGGAGCCGTGTCTCTTTAAGGTGGGCTGTGAGGGTAATGGCTATTCAGTCCTGGGACAAACAGCGCTCTCTCTTTCTCCGTCTTGATCCTCGAAGGCAATCTGTCGCCTTAGGGCCAAACACAAACAACGGATAGCTTTGTCCTGGGAAAATAATAACGGGAACGGATAGACAGAGCAAGAGTCTGCCCTTTTTTCATGAATTATACAGACAAAACATACATTACATAGACATACACATATTGAGTAACATTTAAGTTATGATGATTGATATTGATTAATGTACCATTGATTTGTTATCTGATTAGTGAAAAGAAAGGAAATAAAAAAGGGGCATGGAATGTGTATGAGTATAATGTGTATTGTTTTGTTTTTGGATTACACTGAAAGAAACAAAATAAATTATTATTAAAATTAAAATAATGAACTTTGACAGCAACACTCAGAGGTCAACAGGTCAGTGAAAGAGAGTTCTTGTGCGTGGAGTAACCAGTATGAACGTCCCACCACAGGATCAGAGCCGCGCCGGTAGCGCACGTTCCACTTGAGAGAGAGAATGTTGACACAGCACGAGCAATGAACAGGCTGATGACAGAGTCGATCCTGACGCACTACTTGACCTGCATGCCACGCCCACTTCACGTGGTAACGGTCACACATGGGGAAATTGTGGGTCATTACATTATGTAGTATGAGCCCCAGACAGGTGTAGTACAATATGTCATTTAGTCATAACAATATTACTGGCTAATCTAACGCTATTAAACAGACGACAATATGTGGAGGAAAATTCAAATTTATCTAAAGATGGAACATATTCTGGGCATAGTTTGAAATTACACAGCACCTCTAATGCCTTGGGGGTCCCTGGGCAAACCGACTAACAGCAACTGGTAAATTACTTTATTACCCCAAGCTACACAAAAAGATCAATTTGTAGCTATAGCAACTTCCCTTGAAACTTCTATAAGTCCCCTCCAATAACAATGTTGTTGCTAGGGGAATGCAGGGCCGTCTCTCTCAAGTAGAGGCCCTAGTACCCCCCCCTCCTCTAATGAGGGAAACAACAAAGATAGACTCTTCTGCCTGAAAAACATGCATCCTTATCAAAACGCTTGTCATTTTTTAGTTTGAGTCACGAGAAGCCTACCAAGTTTTGATTTTATGTTCTTCCTGAAAAAACAACTTCAAGTGAGAAAAGTAAAATATACACATCATCAACTGCTATTTCCATCTGACTTGAAAAGGAAAAGGGAGGAGAAGATATGGATCATGTCACAACACATACTTAGATATACAATCCAGAAGTGAAACAGACGAGAAAAGAGAAGATTACTTTCGACCAAAGTAAACAGGAAGAAAATAGTCTTGGATTAAAGACCAAAACGTTGGAGAGCCCCAAAGCAGTCAGTTCTCTTTCTGCAGCATTCTCGGACTCTTATTTTGTTCCTCATTCTTCCCTCTCTCTCGCCTGCACTTGAGATTTGCCCCTCTGCCATCACAAGCCAGGGCAGGCCTTTGCCTAGTTTCCTGTGTTTTGCAAAAAGCAGACTAATGCTGTTCCAAAGCCACTCTGCTCCATCTAACTCCCATGAAGCCAAATATCTGCAGGGCAGCCTCAGACAGACAAAGACTCCAGCCAGTAAAATAAACTGATCAGTATCGGGTTTTTTTCTAGAGAGAGAAAGTGACGCAGTTGGAGCTCAGGAGAATGAAGCGCTAAGAGCAGAGAAAAATATAGTGGAATCATTGCCGCAGACTTTGAGGGAGTGTGATGAGGCTTATGAATAAGCGGAACCTTCTCAAGTCATGTGGTGCCAGAGGTAAATAAATGCAACCCCCCTCAAGAAAACTGTGTTTTGTTTATATGCATAACAGCGAGTAGTTTTTTTTGCATTTTGTGTGTGTGTGAATAAGAATAAATTAACATGGGGGGGACTTACAACTAAGAATACATAGAGATAAAAAAAGACACTTTGCTATACTCATGCATATGATTCTGTTGGAAACTGTGCAGAAATAAAATCGCAATTAACATACTTGAAGCAACTCAACCGAACAAATGAAAAAAAAAAGGCCAATCAAACACTCAAATCCTGTGTTTTGTATCCTGTGTTTCTGTTAAAGTGTTTCCAGTACACTAATGTGTCCCACAACAATAAATTGTCGGACTGAACTAGGTGAATTAAGCAGCTCACACTATCATGTCTTCAACTTAAAAATCCGGGGCCTAAGCTGCTTCATCACAAGCTATTAACAGACAGGGATCGGTGCACTTATAGCACCTTAGTGTCACAAAGGTCTGACGCACTTATCGTGCACCCACGACATCTCCAATTTGAATCCAGTTTCTAGTTCATTTAAATTTTTTGTCCCCTTTGACTCAGTCTTTACAGCTTAAAAACACATCATTTGAATTACAATATACAATAAAAATATGATTAGCACCATTATATATTATATGTATACATTACATAATGTGTGTGTGTGTGTGTGGATATGTTGGAAAACAGCAAATTCATACTTTGACACAACTTTTCTTGTGAACTGAAGTCTGTGTCCCGAGGGGCGTGGCTTGGAGAATTCTATTTGTTTTCATCCTGAACCGACCAAATAAAATACATTTTCTGTTCATTTAGAGGCATTATACTGTAGAATTTAAAAGTATTCATATAAAATATAAAATTTGACATAAATAAATCAATACATTTCGAGAAGTGAGGTCAGTCACCTACTGAACCCGTTTGTGTGATAGAGAAGATTTTAGTGTTAGAAGTGAGTGTTAATGTCGTTAATTACCCTGCACGCCGACATAGCGGGGAGGAGTGTTGTTTTCTCCCCCGTTATGATGTGTGTACAAAATAACACATTGAAAAACACTTGGACGCATTTCTGCCAAACTTTGTTGGAATAGCACTTGGGAGGGTATCTCCAGATGATTCATTTTTGGAGCTGATCGTCGGGGTTGGGGGGACGACACATGCACACAGTACACATCCCGAAATCCCAAGGACAGTAAAAAGTTAAATGTGTTAACGGGACACTGACAACAGCGGGATTACTCCAGGTGCTGCCGCTGAACAAGTGTATCTGTTACAGACAGTCGATGTGTTTGTGAGAGAGAGCGAGAAAAAGAGGGCCTGTGACCCTGGCGCAATGAAGCAACGGTACCAAATATTAAGTTAGAGATCTTAAACATTGTGAAAAAAATGTAAGTATCATGAAACTGTTGGAGGGCAAATATATAGAAGCTTATATACCACGTACGCAGGGTGTGCATTGCCCATCCGATGCGTTTCTTTTCATAATGTGGCCCCTGATCCTTTATTTACTGAGTATAAACTTGTGTATCACCCCATCCTCAGCCCCTACTGGCCCCATCAGACAGCATTGGATACTGCCAAATATAGAAAAAAAATATCATAAACCAAATCTTTAAAAGTTTATGTCTCCCACTAGATCCTCTGGCCTGGTGCCTACAAAAGCCATTCACCTCGCTCCAAATTATCAGTGTTTCAACATCCCACAAATGGAGGCAGTGGCAGTATTGGGAAAAAGGAAAGGAAAATGGCTCCTCTATCACCCTTCAATGCCAGCATTGGGATAGTCAATAAGACGAATGGAGGCAATAAAAGCACATTATGGAAACACTGGAGAGACGATGATGATAAAAACAAGAGTGTATACTGAGACCCTGGCTCAGGACCATACTGCTATTTTTTTTTAACATCTATCATTTTTAAATACGTTGACTGTTTTTTGGATGGAACTGTTTGATTACTCCTGTGAGAGTTGTGCAATTTTGAACAAGGCCAAACCCGAGCAATGGTCAGATTAGAGCAGACCCTTTCTCTAAAACATTCACACAAACATACGGGAGAAGCTACCAGACACAACTTCACTCATTGACACACACACACACACACACACACACACACACACACACACACACACACACACACACACACACACACACACACACACACACACACACACACACACACACACACACACACACACACACACACACACACACACACACACACACACACACACACACACACACACATTCAGTTTTCTATGGCAAAATCTTCAAATGTCAAAATGTTAAAAAGCAAATGTAGTAGAGCCCAACCAATGTGGATTTTTGTGGGACGATGTCGTTATCGATATTAGGGATTACAAGATTTCCGATATGTCTGTGAAAGGCATATATCAGTCGATATTATCAGCCAACCGATATATCGGTCAGGCTCTAAAATGTAGGAATATATAATAACATACATTGGCAAGTTTTGTTGTGCGAAAATAGAAACATAAACAGTTCCATGGCAACTTAGCAAATTAAATAATTCATAAATCTGCAGATAAAGACTGTGCAATATCTTCAAAAGCTCTAGAACAAGTGAATAAGTGGACCTTCAGCCGAGATAGTTTCCTCAATCACTGTTCTTAAGGTCATATATGAATATAAAACAAAATTCATAACCACTTGCGACTGCAGAGGCTGCTGTTGCTCAACTAAAGTTACATCGTTTTGCTTCAATATTTGATCTTTGTGAATCTTGAACATCTGTAGATACAATTTAGCCATTTGAGCAGTTACAAAATTTCAAAGGCTGGCTGATGACACTATACGGGAGGCTTGGGTCGAGCTACTGAGACATGACTGAACATGAATTAATATAAAGGCAAAGATAATATAAAGGTTTTATTTTTAATGAACCCACATTCTGCTTTAGGTTTTTTATGATAGGATTTCTAGAATCTGGAGAATGGGTGGCGAATGGATTTGAAAGTGGGAGATCTTAATGCTACAACAGCCGTAATCATTTGAAGGAGATTACTGTCACAAATGTTGTATTTATTGGTGTTGTCCTTTAGGTTCCCCTTTCTCTCCCTCCCTCATTCTCCCATTGTTTTCTTCTGGTGTAATTATGGTGATCAAAACACAGTGTGAACACATGCTAGTTTATGAACAAGGAGAAGTGAGAGCTGTTGGACAAGACAGTGGAGATTAGCTTGGCCCTTTGCGTAATTCACAAGTGTGGCAAACCTCATGAAACATGTCAGGCTCATAGGGACGACAGCACTGTCTATTGCATATCAACAAAACAACAAGAAAATGACATTTGAGTATTTACATCTCTGGGTGAAAAACCCAAGTGTGTGGGTGGAAACGCAGTTCATCAGAGAAAAGTGAAAATGACCAGGATTGTGAACATCTCTCAGTACTCTTGCCCTGGAACAGCTAAAAGAGTTCTTGGGGGTTATTTGGGAAGTGATCAGGGCTCCGCTCGGCACCTGACTGAACAGCTTCACACACCCAGTGCTTTGTGCAGTGGCATGTTGGTGCTGGAAGCTACCACCACTAAAATCAAGTGGGGATACTTTCTACCTCTCCCCGGGCCGGAAGTCTCCACGTTATCTTGGCAACAGACGCAGGCGTCCAGGGGTGTGTGTGTCGGCTCCTGTTTTAAAAGACTACTCGGCTGGGGGGAAAAAAAACTCTTTGCAAAAGCACCATTTCCCACTCATACAAAGTAGATTTGAGGCTTTCAAATATCTTTTTAATATTAACTAAAACTTTTTAAGTAGTGCAAGCAATATTTCTGCTTATGTGTAAATATTGCTGTCTTGCTCGACATGGCTTAGCCAAGACTTTGATGGCGAGCAGCATTATTTGCAGATCCGTGTTAAATGAGCCATGGCTACCTCACAATGGCTACAGAATTTAAGTGTGTGTAGGGGATATAGAAAAATAGCACCATTTGTTAGACGGCACAAGAGTACGTTCCTGGTCCACATTGCTCCATTGTTAAAAGTCGTACATATCTACACCCACACATATGAGGACACACACGGAGCATAGTGGCTTTCTAGGAAATGCCCCCACTGTTTTTTAGCAGCACTGGTGTGGTATGTTGTTTAAAAAAATCTATTTATTTCAAGCTGAATCTTTGAAATACATTTGAATGAAGATTAAATCTATGTGCATCGGACTTTAATTCACACCTTGATTAGGCCAATACCTCGCAGGCCCAGGCAGTTTGCAAGTGCCCACATCACTTAACTGTGTCAACACAAAATCAATGGGAACGCCCGAAGTTCAGTGCAGCTCCCATTCCACAGCCAAACTAGAGGACAGGGCAGTCGATAATCCTTTAATTACGACTGAGATCATTGACATCTGACGTTCCTCGGAATGTAGTCAGAAACCTCAGCATGCACTGTATTTACCATGTCCTACGCATTGTCACATAGTGCGGTGAACGAAGCCATGTTTCATGGGTCACAGACACAGCAAAATAAAAGGATACGAGGAAGTAGCAGAGGAAAAGAGAGGGGAACTCAGGGATCTTTTTCTTTTTTTAATTATAGATATTTTAACTACATAGCACTAATGGTTCAATATTTACTGGAAAAAGCTATCTGAATAACTATTTTAGATATTTCCAAACCGCGAAAGAAAGCCAAAAGAAGTTACCTATTAAAGAAACAAAAACACTGAAAAAATATTCTTCTAGATGTTAAGAACTAATACAAAGGGAAAGTGGTGACGTTAAAACAGAACAGAACAACAAAGTATTAGGCATTTCTTTCTTGCACTTCTTTCTGTTTGCAGTCTGGACTGAATTTCGCTGCTTGTCATTGGCAGACCGGGATGACTTATGATGGAGTTGCGCAAGACGCTGTGTATGTGAGGATATTTATAAGTGCAGTGATTGCGAGCAAGGGAAAGCAGAACCCATTAAACTGAGAGCTTACAGAACATTTTGAAAAGAGCCTAAAAAGCTTACTCTCAGCCACGGAGGATCTGGTATTTGAAGCCATTTGCAAATGCACTGCAGAGTGGATTCAGAAAATCTTCCTGCTGTGTTGTGCCAATTAATCGCTTACAGAAGTTAAAAAAAAGAAACAGACAAGATAAGCATTATTGTAATAGTGTTCATTATTTATAATCTTCTCAGTCTAATCAGTCTGTGTGATTTTTAAGAAAACAATGCTTTGATCTCGTGGCAAAGTGAAGGAATATTTCTGTCCAAAAATCAACCCTTGGCTTGTGAGTGTAATGTCTGAGAATCTGCCATTTCAGTGCCAATAGAAACATTGTGAAGATTCCTGTGATACATATGCAATTATTTTTCTTACCATATGAATGAATGTACCAAAAAGTAGTGGAAATTCACCAATATTGTTTACATACTGAAGATGTGTGTTAATGAGTGTATGAGAGAGAAAGAAAAAAGAGGAAGACAAATACACGACAGACAGATTAGAATTGACATTATTCTCAGTATGGAATAATCTTTTCAGAGAGAGAGATAGAGAGAGAGAGAGAGCTTTGTTCAGAAGACTTCATCTCCTTTGGATTTGAGTAGGATTTAGTCTGTGTCCTTCAGACAAAAGGGCAGAGGGCAAAAGGCCAAAAGAAACGGAAAATGGGATGTATGGAACCGATAAAACACATAAAAGAGGTAGGAGGGAACGAGTTACAAAATCAGGAAAAGGCAAAAACCTTGTGACCATGTTTGTTTTTTTTTTACTGTGGTGTGAGACTCACTGCTGAGAACAACGCCAGCAAAGTAAACTCTGACTTCACTGCGAGGGACTCTTCGTGCACTTTTATAGTAGCTTTACAACATGTCAATAGAGAGGGGAAGATTATTAAGGGTAGCGATGAAAGGGTGGAGATCAAAGGAAAGTTGTGGGAGGGGTATGATGATGAAAGTTGAGAAGGATCGGAGAAGCTGGTGAACAGAGTAGGAAAGCCACTGAGCAGCTGCTGTGGGTATGAGGAGCTGGATAGAGGAACTGAAAGATTGATTGAAGAGAAAGAGAAGACAGTTGATTGTGGCATCTCTCAAATGCTACTGAGGCAGAACAGGAGGCCTTATGTAAGGCTCTATTAGTGTGGGTGAGCAAGCGATCAAACATTTTACTGCAGCGGTGCCAGAGCTGCGCAACAAGAGTTTTATTCCCCCTTGATTTTGTGTTTTTCTCTCTCTTTCTCCCTCTCTCTGTCCCTATGGCATCTGGCTTGAGGTCAGATATACAATATACAACCTACGTGTACACGACTAGATGTGGAAAAAGTATGTTAAGATTTATAACAGTATGTGGAATCAATCCACCTTCAACTCCAACGTTACTTTTGCAACAGAGCAGAAAGTTTTTGCAGAAAACATTCCTTCCTTGCCTCCTACTCTCCTCTTCACTTTTGAAATTGATTTTTTTTCTCTCTCTCTTGCATAACAGAGGATGATTAATGTCTCATTAGGGCATTGTACACACACAGAAAGAGAGAGAGAGAGAGAGAGAGAGAGAGAGAGAGAGAGAGAGAGAGAGAGGAAGATGGAGCTTCTTCCACATCCCTCATTAATGTTAAAAATTAAACAATTCAGAGCCTGTTGCAAAACTGCACTCTAAAAACTTTTTTTGAAATTCTTCAATACAAGATCCTCACTCCTCCATGAGTCAGGATCCAGCACCGTTAGACGGTGAGCTGCCTGCTACAACCCTCTGGGGCTGTAAATTGTGTACACTAGCACCTAACCCAGATCCCGATGCTGACCTAGCAGACGTGCCAGATGCCTGCTCGCGTCCTGATCTGACCCCCAACACAAGCCCTATACCACCACCATCCCCCTTGCATAACTCCATTCACTGAGGGTGACCTTTCAACCCTGCTTGTGTCAGTGCAAGAGCTTCTTATGGTCTGGAAGGGAGGAGGGAAAAAGCATGTGAAAATGCAGCATCAAATTCAGAAGGAAGTTTGCATCTAATTATAAAAGTAAAATAAAAACGCAAAGAGGCAAAAATGGTTTACACGCACAAAAAAAATTAAAAAAAGAAAATAGTGCTCTACCCCCGGAGGCCTCGTCAGCAGTCTGGATGTGGGTTAAACATCCCAGACAAGAGTGGGGGCGGGTGGCTGTTCCTCTGACTCTGACCTTCAACAACTAGCTGTAATGTCTCCTCTGGGAGAAGAGGATTGGTGGTAGGGTGGTCGAAGGGGATGGAGAGGTGGTCAACGGGGGCCCTCCCGGTGGCTCTTTAGCAGACCGAGTTAAAGGCTGGGCAGTAATTATGTTAAAAACAGAATGTCTTTTCCACCACACCAACCCCCCCCCCCATCACTGCAGTCAGTTGCACTGGTGTCTTGTTTATGCACACTCAGTGTTTTCTATTCATGTAACCCTACTGTGGTGATAGTGTACCTGACCGAGGACAGATAAGAAAGAAAAGGTGTTTTGCATCAATACAAAATACGCCCTCTTTTTTTCTGTTCATTCAAACTGTTCTTTGTCCTGTTATCAGTGCACTGGATCCTCCGCTGATGAGTATTGACAGGTAGAACGAGCTCTGCTGTAGGGCGGTGAGTGAGAAAGAGACTTAAACAGAAACAGAACAAGGAAAAGAGAGAGAAAGAGAAACACACACACACACACACACACACACACACACACACACACACACAGAGGGGCCAGGATGACAAGACGGGAGGAAGTGCAAATAATATACAGCGTAGGTTTGAATGTGTTTGGATGAATATGCACAAGTGTGAGTGAGGGAATATATTGGTTCCTCCTCTTTTTTTCCTCCAAGAGCTTTGCCCAGGCTTGCCCAAAGGGATTGTGACCTACTTTGCAGCATTTACAAAATGACAAGTCAAGGTGTGAATGCACTGGAGTTTGTACCTGACAAACAACACTTAAATGACGCGGTGGTGAATGTAAAACACATAGATGTGCGTCTCCTCAAACACATTTAATCCCGGAGGACAATGGTGGTATTAACTAAGGTGGTGGAAGGGTTAGTCACACCCACACGTGGAGATTTGCGCGCCACTGTGACCATGACTTGGAGAAAAATAGTTGGATCACACTGAAGTTCAAAAGTGTAAGTGTCGTACGCCTATGTAACTTGATGAAATTATTGTATTTTGTTCAAACCAAATTACCGTTAGCGGGAATATGTGGTAGTTACAATCCCAACCCAGTGCTTTAATATTTTGTGATGAGCAACACATGTAAATATATAGAGCTGCAACACTTAGGGCGATTAATAGATTAGTAATCAACTAAATTAATCGCCAACTATTTTGATAATCGATTAATGGGTTCATGTAATTTTCTTAAATTCTATATTTTTTTAAAATTTAAAATTCTGTGATTCCAGCATTTTAAAGTGACATTTTCTGGTTTCTTTGCTCCTCTGTTACAGTAAACTAAATACACGAAACACGATTGACATTTTTCACCGTTTTATGACATTTTATGGACCAAACAACTAATTAATGAATCAATAATGAAAATAATCGTTAGTTGCAGCCCTATAAATATATATCTGGATGACACACTGAGCTGGGATGAGCTTTAGAAAGTTCACCAAATTGACTTAAATACAAACATGATTTGAGAGAGCCTCTTGTTACGAATTGTAAAACAGGAGCCAATTTAGAGGATAAAGACCGGGACTTAATCCGAAAGGTCAACGGAGCAGCAACGACAAGGCCTGGCTAACATGAGCACACAGTTAAATAATGTTACGCAACCTCTCTTAGCGGCTGTGTGATGCCAACGCAGAGTTCATTATTGGGGTAGTCGTGTGCTGAGGTGGCCGTCCACATGCTGTGGAATCGAGATGTTTCATATCAGGTCAGAGCCATGTGGGTGTGGACAGTGCTGGAGCCTGTTTTCATTCTGATTGGCTTTGAAGAGATTGGTGACATCATTAGTTCCCACCATTTTCAGCCTGACCTGGCCTTATCTGCGTGTGTGTGTCTGTATGAGTGTGTGTGTGTGCTTTGCTGTCTGTAGAGGGCCAATGTGCATGCACACTCGAACACGCGCCAAGGGAAGTAGGCACAGCATCATTCGGGTTTAAAAGCGTGTTAAGTCTCGCATGCTCTCCAGAGACACTCCCCTCTCATCATACATGACCAGTGGCACGTGAAGTTCAAATGAAAGGAGGAAGGAAAAGAAGTGAGGTGTTTAAACCCCCCAAATCCCTACACACCACGCCTACTATCAACTAACCTGTTAACTGATTGACTACAATCTGTTTCTAAGGATCCCAAATTTGAATATCCCAACTTTTTATTTTATTTTTTATTTTAATGATCATATACTGTGGCTCAGACGAAACATTATCATGTTTCTATGTCTTTTAAATAAATGGCTGCTGGGCTTGTAGATAGTACTGTACTGCCACCAGGCATTTTGTTAATGTGTAAACGCTGTTGCTTAATGTGTAAGCAACAACTTGGGGCAGACAGGAACGAATAGCTGTGTAAAATAAAGGAAAGAGTGCTCAGGCACCGCCTGCAGCCTCTCCCAGTCCTCCTTGTTGTTACATAATCACTTATCAGTGGACTAGGCTTGTCCCTGGATGCAGTTTCTGCTTGCTCTGTGTGAAACTGTGTGTATGTGCCTGAATGTTTGCCAAAGGACTACCAAAGAATTTACGGAGCATAAATGTGCATGTGTGTGTCTTTAAAAAAAGAAAGAAAAGTTCACCGCACTGCACATGAAACCTCACACGAAACACACAACAAAGTTCATCTCCCTGCCTGACATACAAGTGAGCACGTGACGCTGATCCATCCACTAGCCCGAGCAAAAGAGGGTCAGTTGGAATACGGCTGGGCTTAGAAAGAGTCATGCGAGACATACCGAGATACCTGATTAGTGAAAACTTTTCCCAAACACAGTTAACTGATCTATAAATACACAACACATCTTGTAGCTATCTCACTCTTTCTTTCTCTCATTCTGCCAAGCGATGGGGCAATCCTGACCATCCTCTCAGGCTCTGGCTCTCTTAAGGCATATTTCAAAACTATTCTGGATAGAATACCAAACATGTGGTCAGTTGACCAGTACGCCCCCACACCATTCATAACCTAACCATTGTACTGTTGTAGCCAGAGGGTGAATTCCATTACTTGTCAAGACTCTGTTATAGAACACAGGGTGGGAGTTGCCTATGTTGATTGTTTTTAACACCACAGATTCAGAGGCAGAAACCAGAACGATGCACACATAAACAGCTCCGGTAGATAACTACGTGTGGGGTGATTACATGTCTGCCCAAAGATCATATTTAGATGCACCAGTGATCAAACACAAATACACAAAACAAAAAACAAATAAAGATAAAGATGCAGCCGGGGTTCATGTTTGCTAATTTGGGCGGCCTCTCTGTACCTGTTTCTGGGCACAGGGATGTGGGAAGAAGGGAGGGGTTGTCTTTCTGTCGGTGGTACGTGTTGCACTTGTGCTGCCCCGAAGCTGTTGGCAAGCTCTGCCTGTTTCCCTGGGTTGCTGATGTCCAGATGCTTGAAGCCGCCTGGCAACCACCCGTTCATGCCAGGGCAGTGAGTGGGACTGGCCCTCTTCAGGATCACAGTGGAACCAGTGTCTTTTTGGTCCCCCAGGCCAGTCTAGGAAATGAAAGAAATTAAATAAAACAAAACACTAATCAATCTTATGCTTTTTAGCCTGATAGTCAGCATGTATACATCAGAAACATTATATCTGGTGACACCTTAGATTTGATTCATCACAGAAATGCTAAAGGGACTTGAATGCCACTTCTTTAATCATTCTCCCTCTCCCTTTAACTAAACTAGAGAACATCTTGTGATGGGATCACACCAGCTGGGACACGCGTCAACGTGTTGACGTTATGACCCATGAATACACAGTTGTCATTTCACAATTACTTTACGAGCACTCTGCAGTTAATAAAACATTATTACATGAATACTCATGAGTGAGTGCTCGTGGGTCGGACCAAACCCCCCTGCGAACTCGGCCTTCAATTTGATTTCAACTACACACCTGTAAAGTTTTGTGACTGTATCTCGTACAGTCACAAAATGTGTCCACAAACATGAACGCAACACCTGCCACAGTACGCAGAACGGCCTCGGCGGTATTTCCTGGTACGTTTGGTGTCTCCAAGGTTTGCCATGAGGACACAAGGACTCACATGGTGAAAACAGTACCAGCCCTGTTGTCGCTCCCAGTAAATACCTATTACTGCTCCTGGTGCCTATTTTGCACATTATTAAAGGTTCTGTATCAGTAGCACATATCAGAGAACATGTCACCATCTTAAGTTAGCTTGTTTTTTTGGCAACCATCGGTCCAGAAGCTAAAAATATGTTTATTTAGTGTATTCGTCACATATGACAAAGAAATGCAAACCCGACAAGCTGAAATCAGATGACACTAAGAATTTCTCAGAGAAAAATGACTGCTCGTAGGTTTTTGGGGTCGTCTGTGTGTCATTCAAGCAGCTGATTTACTTTACTACTTGGCACGACGTGCGCAGCGCACATTTTGAGTGAGAGAGCACAGGCTTCTTGTCATCGCTGGCATCTGGTGGTAGCAAGCCAAAACACAGAGGCAAGGTTAGCAGACTGTGATGCTTTCACAAAGGCAACAGGAGTAGGTGAGGCTGGAGGAGGAAGAGTTGACGCCTGTTGCAGACGAGTGAGAGTGCCACACTATACTTGTTAGCTATTCTATCTCAGAGGTTGTCGAGCACAATCGTGTCATTTAAGAACTACAATCGAAAGGTAAACCTTTAATTACCTATGAATATAACCGTGTAAATCATTGTGAGTAAGACTGGTCTTAATGGTTCGGGTTGAAAAGGGATGTGGTGATTGTAGTAGATAGACATTATAAGGTCACTGATTGGTGTACACATGATATACACACTGAATATTAGCCTGTAGCTGGCATCCAATGGTGTGTTGTGTGACCATCAACCTATATGGAATAATGAGCATCGATGACCATTTAGCACCTATGGGGTGGAATGGTGTGTTCAAACACAGAGTGATGAATAGGTTTATGTTATAATCATCACATTAAAATGTAGAGATGATAGTTGTATTTTAGTAGACACGATCGCAGGACAGGCGAGGAGGGGGAGAGAGCTGATGAGACGAGGAGGGAGACACACAGGTGAGACAGGTGAAGAAGAGGAGGGTGTCAGTTTGTCATTGTTCATATTTGTCACGGCTTAAAAGGAGCAGAAGGTCAATGCAATGTGCAGCATATGACCGCTCCATCGCCATCAAGCCTTATTTTATTATTCTCAGGGTTTTAAATCCTCCCTGCAGACAATAAATATAACAGAGTTGAGCGACACTCCCGGTTGCACTTGTTTTGTGTATTTCTACTTCATTTTGCGAACGCAAAGCGTACACACTTGACTTGACCTCAAAAGGTCACGTCTTACATATATTTTCTATCTGACACATCATAAGGGTCCATTTTCCTGGACCCTGGCCCAAGAGACCCCAGGTTGTCGCCAGGCATCCTCCTCGACAAGGCCTCTGCTGTGCAGCCAGGAAGCCCTTCGCTCGTAGCTCCACCCCGGAGTTACGGGGGGGGGGGGGCTGAAGGCTGGTAGTGTGAAGTCCCTCCCCCCCGCCCACCTTTTTTTTTTCTGTAAACTTTGCACACAGGACAAGTCGCCATTAAATCCGTTTGGATGCGATGCAGAAGCGCGGAGGGCCAGTTGGCGACATTTGCCGACGCCTTTTTCAGAGAAGTGGGCTCAGAGTTTACAACACGACACACGGCGGCCGGACTCTCGTGTCGCAGTCGCCCTCTCAACGTCTCATTATAATAAGCTGTCAAACTTCTCATTATACAGCGTCACGTCCACGCTTTTCACCTCGCCCGTTTCTAACTTGGCCCCGAAGCAGTTGACTTTAACCGGCGCGCGCGTGCACGCGCGCACACAACACTTTCAAAACACTCGCTCAACTGCACTTACTTTTTCCGCGTCGCGCACCAGTCGACCACCCGGAGACGGTCCGGTCCCTTCGGCGGGAGTTCTTTCACTTTTCGTCTCCGCCGCCGCCGCCGTCGAGCCGACGTCCATTACGAATTTGTAGAGCACAGGCCCGTGTGTGTACGCCGGCATGGGGCCGCTTCTTCTCTCCACCGCGGCGACCCGGCTGTCGCGGATCACGGAGCGGCCCGCCCGGCAGTTGAAATCCGCCCCGCCGACGCCGACCCTCGTCCCGGCCGACGACTGCTCCAACATGTATCTGGAATCCATTATTTTTTTTTTTTTCAGACCGGGCGAGTGGAGACTAAAGAAAGAAAACCAGCTTTCTATAGATTTTAGTGCAAAATGCTGGAGTTGGATACATTTATCAGGATTGTCGCAAATTGATTGGACTGGTCTGTCACTTGACTTCTATTCTACTCTACATGCAAAGTTTCTTTTTCTTCCCCCACCACCGTCGCCACCACGACCGATGATCTCTCCAAAACGCCGCCCGGTCAGGAGGATGAAAAAAAGATTGTTTTGCCTCTTTCCTCCAAACCAATGCCACGCCCCCTGCTCTCCTCGCCCATTGGTCCGCCGCGTGCATAAACAACACATTTTGGCACGCGTCCACGGCGAGGCGGGCCCCGATTGGCTGAGTCGGACGCGTCAATCACTGTGTTTTCCGAAACCGAGAGACGTGGGAGGAAGGCGGCAGGGGGGCGTGTCCTTCAGTTTACCGGCCGGTGTCTGTAGACGACAAGCCGGTGTGCGATGCAGGCGAGGGAGGGAGGGGAGGGGAGGGGAGGGGAGACAGCCGGCAGGCCTCAGCAGCAGCCAACTGCGCATTTAGATTCTTTTACAAATCCAACGGTGATTTCTGCGGATTTTGGAGTGTTTTTGCATGAACTACACATCCAAAATCCAGATATTATCGGTGGAGTGAACCTCTTCGGTCAGACCGTTATAAACCAAATGTATTGTTACAACTGCAAGCTAATTGTCTGATCACCTGATCGTTGTAAATGGTTAGACACACAATGGTGTCAGGAAACAATAAGCAGTAAAAAAAATAGTGTAAAGGCACAAAATTGCTGCAAGTCAACATTTGTTCAATTTAAAGTATGAAAAGGAAAACTGCTCCTTATGCATAATACCCCACTCAGTGTTATGGCTGTTCTATAAATATATATATTACTGGAATATTATCATTGATATATTTGTGTCAGTAGTGTTTTTATGTTGTTATAGGTAAACGTTAATTGTATCTACTTATACTGTGTTAAAGTTAAATTCATGAGACTATGTCTTCTTTTTAAGGTCATCTGTTTGACACGTACAGTCTTGAGAAAGTACCTGACTACACCGATCACATAAATGTGGTGGAGTAAAAAAAAAGTGCATTATCTGCCTCTGACGTGTAGTGGAGAAGTAGTAGCAGTAAATTGAAATATTCAGGTAAAGTACACGTACCTCAGAACTGAATACGTGGACTTAGAAAATGTGCTTATATTCCACCAGTGACATGAATCCCTTCACAAATAAATACAATTCAAGATAACTACACCACAGTAAACACAGAGGTTTGTGAAGCAATGTTTGCTTTCTTTTGACTGTGGGTCAATTGGTTGCCAATTTTGAGGTCCAGTTTGTGACCAGATTATGAGATGGACAAAATAACAAGAGTTGGTTTGCTCTTGTATTTCATTGCCAAGCAAAAAGTAATGTCATATTCATATTTTTTTCATGCTCAGTCCACTTCCTGTAAATACAATTCGGAGAGGGTATTTGCATACTTACTATACTATTATAATACTTTAACCTAGAATTAGTCAAAGGTAGTAACATGGAATAAATTGACATTGAACTTATTTTATAATTACAAAATGCAGTATATTGGCATTTGTTTTCTTTTTGTTTCAGTTGTTGCAGACATCTCAATGTCTGTCAATCTAGCCTGTGTGTAAAATGCCTACAGAGCCCAGCCCCTTATGGTTTATTGCTTAATTTTACACAAACGCACATTACTGCAAACATAATTTATTTTACGCCACAGTTATTACTGTGAGACTGCTGTAAAGATCGAACAACTGACACTGTTGTGTCGCCTAGCTTGATACCCTGTGCCAAGTAATAACAGTACAGACAAAGACGCTTTATAATGTGCCACTTTATTAGAAAAGTAAAAACTCACTTTAATATTTTATGAAGGTTAATATAAAACATTACAATCTTTTGCATATCTGCACTGTCACTATATTTTTTTATTATATTAACTATTTTTTAGACTAAACCCTGTGCTTAAAGAACATACAACATTGGCTACAGCTGTCACAGCAGTATTGGCCCATAATTATATCTGAAGACAATTAACAACAGCATCTGTATCTGCATGGAGAGCATGGAACATTTTGCATCCACAAAGTACAATGTGTCTGTGATAACCATCTTTTTTTTTCAACAAGTATACTGTATACTGTATGTTACATTGGAACAACATCAGAACAGCAACAGAGTATTTTACACATTTACATCATCATACTGTATTTTGTTTGTGCAATGAACATCTGCCTCGATCAGTGTGGAACAGTGTTCAACAAAAAATATATCAGATCAGTGCTTTCTCTTAGGATAAAGAAACTGTGACACATAAAGTGACAGCTGGAGGAGAAGGATTAAGTGTGATAGTGATTTCCAGCCAGCATTGTCTAAAGGTAGCCCCAGCAGAGCTTGTTAAGCGTCTCAGCTGTTCGCCATTTCTCATGTCAGACAGTAGTTTGAGCCATTGGTGCATCATTGATATCAGACTGGGGTTGGCCTGACCTACAGCCTCTGCCCCCCCCCCCCAAGCCCCCATGCCATATCACTCCCAGAGTCTCTCAGAACTGGACATCAAAGGCCCCTCCCCTGCACAGCAAGGGAGCGAGGTGAAGCAGAGAAAAGAGAGAGGTCTGTGTTGGTTACTGGAGGATGAACACAGCTGGGGGAGGGAGTGTATGCAAGGGGGAACAAGTGGAAGCAAAATGCGCCTGCTCCCAAAAACTGCAAAACGCACATGGCTCAATGTTGCAGTGTGTGTGTGTGTGTGTGTGTGTGTCTGTGCCTGCTCGTGTGCGTGTGCATGCACACAAACATATCGGGAAGAGGAGCGTCCCTTAGATCCACGTCCATTTGCAGTCATCCTCATCCAGCTCTACACCAGCTCTTCTTCATCTCCCTCCCCCAACTCCATCCCTCTGTCTCGCTACCCCTAGAGGGGAGGATAAACAACGCTCGGCCCTAAACTCTCAGTGGTTTCTCCCTATCATTCCTATTTCTCTTCTCTCCTCCTCATCCGAGTTGTTGCTTTGGAATAAAAACAAAACTGAACGCTGCTTTGCATCACATGGCAAAAAAGTACAACAGAAAAGATCAAAACGAACAAGAGATCAATTAAGTACCACAATATTTGTTTTCATCTCCATATATCAAAGCATGCACTTTTTTGATCAAGCAGAAAAAAATTGCACCGACAACATAAACATACTGTTTTTATGGCAATGGCATGAGCTATTTAACCAATGGTATTGTCAGTAGGTAAGAAAAAATAAAACAGTGCATAAAATACAGAGTGCAATTATTTGTACATACTTTCTAATACCGTAGCATTTAAGAACATATGTTAGAACATTTTTAAACCCGTTTTCTCTTTGTTTTCTCATGGTTGTCTCAGCAAGCTCAGTATAATGTGAGCAGTTTGTATCCCTCTTCGCCTCTTATCTTTATGCCCATTTATTAAGGCTCTGATGTTTTGTTTTCTTCCTCTGTTCTCTCTGTTGCAATGTTCCCCAAAGCTATATGGGAAAGACATTGTTTACAATGGAAGAAAACTCAGTGCAGTGGCTGGCGACGAGGGTGGGGAGAGGGCGAGGGGCAACCTGCCAAAGGACACTCGCTGGTCATTTTTGTGCCCAGCTCTTTATTTTTCTTGGAGCCCAAAGTCTTCTGTTGCTATTTCAACCGTCAGACTCAAGTCTGGTGAGATGTGGGGCACTCTGGTTTTGTCTTGAACCCAGGGAAGCTAATCACCACTGTCTTTTGGAAAGACCCGTTAAAAAGCACACTAATGCACAATTAAGCAAACCAATCCTGCAGCTGCAAAATTGAAATCGTCATAAAATCAGATGCTTGCACAGCCCAGAAGACTTGACATATTAACTGCACGGGATGAACCGCCCCGTGTTATTTTGGACACTCTTTCGCTTCCTCTTTTTTTTGTCCCTCATATTCTCATTTCATCCCAGTAATACAGTAAACATCTCACATTGTGAAATCTGTTACCCTTATCACTCTTGGGAGATTTGTGTACAACCCATTCGATGCCCCTGACCTGATCACTGAACTCCGCATGACTCTGCCAAGTATGAGTGTATCTTCGTGGGGGTGTGTTGGGGCGTGTCATCATGCTTCTGGCTACAGATGTTTATCAAATCTGAGAGTGAATTGTTAATTAATCGCATAATTTATGTGAAAATTAGAGAAAAGAGAAACTTTTTTTTTTATAGTTATCATGAAGGCTGTTGTTTAATGCTAATACCTATTGGGCACATTGATGGTAATTTTTGAAACAGGGATAATAGCCTTGGCTTGCTTCTGTGCTTAAGGAGGACTGAAAATTTAAACAAAGCACCACAACGCAGTCTGCCAGGCAATAGGCCAGTGTGCACAGAGAACCTGTTTCAGATGTTTGCTTAGTGAGAGCTAAGCACTGCAAATCTCTGTAACATCCATCTGCTTACAGTATATTAAATAAGTCCCTCCAAGATGAGGCGCGTGGGTGTGTGTGTGTGCGCGCATATATGGGTGACAATAGCTAACATTGTACTCCTTATACTCCTAATACAACCAGGTTCCTTGCTACTACTGTCTATTTTCAGGTGCGTTTGAGTTTGCACAATGCATGCACATTTCTTTTGTTATATATATATATATTTAAGTGTGTTTTCTTCCCTTGGGTTGTGAGTTACTCCACATACTCCTTAAAGAGTACAGTGTTCATATAAAAATAAAGATATTATGGAAAATGATGACGGGTGAATATGGTCAGTGACACTGGAGGTTGAAGATGTACAGTATATTTCAGTTTTCTTTTCTTTTTTTTTCTTTGTTGAGATGTATTTGGTCCATATTTGGGCTGGACTAGGCTTAGGCTGGTTCTGAAGTGCAGACCAATCAAGGGAAGTCTGAACCTGGATTAAGACCCTGTTTGTACCTGATGTCAACACAAAAATGGATCCTCATGTTGTTTGTCTACAGAAGGCCTTGTATCTATGTACAGCCACTTGCTGGCCAGTGAACTGGGACGTGCCATTCTGACCAGCCAGCTACAGGCCGGTGACGTACATCTCCATCCCGTCATTGAAGGTGAAGATGGTGGTGGTGCTGGCGCTGTTGGCCCCTTGTTTCACATCGCTGATGGTCTCATAGAAGTTTTCCCCACCAGGCAGGCCTCTTACAGGCGGGGCGGGGGGTCCTGAGCCCTGAGGTGCCGCTGGTGCTGCTTGCTGTGGCTGTGGCTGTGGCTGTGGCTGTGGCTGTGGCAGTTGTTGCTGCTGCTGTTGCTGCTGCGGCGGCGCCTGCTTCTTTCTCTTCAGCGTGGCACTACCCCCAGCTATGCTGTTATTGGTTCCCCCCTGCTCACGTTTCCGGTGGGTGTCGATGGTAGCGTATGCAGGGTCAGACTCGGCCATCACGCATGTGGACCAAGACCTGTCACCTCCTGACTCAAAGCAGGGCTCCTCCTGGGAACGAGCCTGGCTCTGGACTCCTCTGCCTCGGCCCCGGGAACCCGCGTTTCCCCTCTCTCCACCAAAGGAGCGTGGGAGGGTCTTTGCTCCGTTGTTTTCCATGGGGGGTTTCTTCTTCTGGGATTTACACACGATGGAGTAAGTGTCTGCAATCTGAGAAAAAACACAGGGCGAGAGAGGGTACGTTGTCAGTTAAAGCCACTGAACTACAGTACTATCCTACAGTCTATGGGTGACAGTTTATGGCCTGGTTTCTATAAGTGAATGTCTACAATCACAGCTGATACAGTCGACACATGCTATACTGTGCTGGGATTTAAACAACCAGACACTGTATCACCGTTTCCCAACCTTCAGGTCTATAGTTTCCGAGTTAGCTGAGAGTAGCCTATATGCACACTTTCTATATTTAAGTTTGTGTGCACTTTTGTCTGCATGTATACCAGATATAAAAGCACAATATGTGAACATGAGAGCAAACATATGATACTGCTAATTTCCTGTGCGAGCATGGATTGTGCGGGTGTGCACGGTAGTTTGCACATGTGTTGACAGAGCTCGCCTTGTGCTGTAACATGACCTATTTTGACGGGTTAGGATAAGACAGAGTAAACTGTGTTATCAGTCCGCTGAGGTCTAGGCAGAGAGACAAAGTTAGCTTTGCACTGGACGGACCTGTTAAAATTTCACCACAACTGCTTTGGCAAGAGAACAGCAGGGTATGTATGGTGTGAAAGATCTGGACGACAGCCAGCTCGCTGAAAAAAAAGAAAAAAAAAAAAAAAAACCCTTCTCAGTGTTGTTCATTAACGGACTTTGCTCACATCTCATTTGCTTTGAGTGGGTTTTTTTGTGACAGTGTTTACTGCTGGTGCATGCATGTGTCTGGAAATGCAATATGTGAAGTGTGTAAGAGTTGATATCCAGGACTCATGGAAGCCAGCAGCCACAAAGGCATGTGTGAGCTCTTCTCTGGAATTCGGCTAAACCAGTGCCGTGACCTCTGGCATTTCTGTGTCAAAATTCCACAAGGGGAGCACAAGAGCAGAGGATTGTGGGACACGGTCATGTTTACCTTGCTTGTTCACACCCACACTAGCAGCTCTGCTCTAGTGGCCCTGAGAAACACTAGCTATGCAATCTCTCTCCCTCTAGCTCTCTCTCCCGCACACACCCACACCCACACACACACACACACACACACATGCGCAAAAGCAGCAGCTTAAGCTTGTTTTTGTACTGCTCCAAAAAAACCTGAAACCTGAGAGCACACAGACAATGGACAAAACTCTTTCTGTGTTGGTGTCCTCACCTTGCCTTTGCTTTCATGGTGGTTTAATATTATGCATCTTACATTAGAGAAATATAACATGAGGAAATATGATCAGAGTAAAAAAACACTGACTTTTAATTGTGAAAAATCTCCCTTTCTTTCCATCTATGACAAATCTCAAGCGACACAAGATATCCTGCCCCCGCCAATCTCTTGTGTGACCTTTTTGGATAAACAGAAACCCTGGCGTATGCTACAAGTATGTGCACACAATGTGCATGTGTGTTTGTGTGTTTGTGTGTGTGCGCGCATTTGTGTGTGAGTGCATTTGTAGCACACAGTATCTGCAGCTCTGTGCAGCAGAGGAAGGAAGTCACAAGATGCTGGGGATTTCAAAACTGGGCTGCAGCTGTTGAGGAAGCCTGTGCATTGTATGTTTTCTTTTCTCCTCCCCTCAGCCTGCGCTCCTTTCTGTTAAGTCTCTGCTGATGCTGCTGTAGCTCTCTGTCCAGACCAAGGCTTTGTAAAGTCATTATTTACATTTTTCTGCATACAGCCATGATCTATGGAAATGCAACAGTATGCAGCTCAGTGTGATCAACCTTATGAATAGCAAATATGGTGCAAGTTTCCAAAAGGTCTGCGAACAGTTGATATTCATCTGGCAAGACATGCTTTGCGCAACGTGATTGGTCGGGGAGGGCAGCGCCTCCTAATAGCCACAGAGGGAGTGGCGCAGAGGGAGAGAGAGAGCGCCAGAGGAGAGGAGGAGATTTAGGTGGGAGTGGAAACTCAACACCTTTTGACGGCTGCAACTGACAACCTCCAGAGGATACAAAGTATATGGGCATGTTAGGGCAACAACAAACTATCCAGTGGAAAAACACAGCAACTAAGGGAGGGGGGAAAAGTTTAAAAAGGAGAAAAAAAAGTTAGTAAGGGAATCAAAATAAATCGAAAGAGAGAGAGAGCGATTGCAGAAAGCAGTCAAGGCCAGCTGCTCTCTGTACCAGTCTGACTTGCAGAGGAGGAGTTTAACTCTTGAGCCAAACAGCAGAGAGTTAACCCCTTAATCTCCACAAACAACAGCCTCCCAACTTTTTGGCTCAATACTGGCTTTAAACAGGAAAGTTGCCAGCCGCTTAAAACTAGTCAGGACCGCTTCTTTACTTGACTCCTACATGCTTCCGAATAGAAACAATAAATCCCCCCCTCGTCTAGATGATCTTTTAATATAACTTTACAATCAGAAACTGTGAGCAGTTTTGTTTTTTTTCTGTGGAAAAATGAGGCTGAAGATGAAAATGAAGCTCAGTCAAACGCAAACAAATGTTGGGAGTGCTGGACCAATGTAACAAAACCTCTGTCTGCAAGCAAAATCCTCATATGACAGGCAGGTCGCAGGTCACAGGTCACAGGTCAGTGGTGGTGTGACGGCATGCCCAATTAAATGTGCACCCTGCTCAGTTAACACAGCAGTCAAAAATCAGAGACCTGTCCAGTCTGTTTGTCTGTCTGTCACACACACACACACACACACACACACACACACACACACACACACACACACACACACACACACACACACACACACACACACACACACACACACACACACACACGTAAACTACCTCCTTTGCAGTTGGGGGAGACGGGTGCCCCTGTCCGCTCTCTCCACGGGGTGGAGGGGCGTGCAAGGTGATGATGTCTTCATCTTCTGGAGGCTTCCAGATGTACTGCTCCCCGTTGCCCATGAACACCGCCTCCTGGTGAACAAAATCAATCGAGCAATTTTTGCAATTATCATGGCGAAATCTTTAAAACATGGTATTATTACACGTAATAACACTGTGCCGTGCTTCACTGTGTGTTTGTTTGGGTTTTTTTTCAATCCAAGTTTGCCCTAAAATCTGTTGAGGCAGCAAATGTCTTGATTTGCCATGTTTGCTCGAAATTTTAACAGTGGCCATGTTGCACAGCATGTGTTATTACGTGTTCGTGTTCGAGAGAAAGGATGAGTGCATTTGTTTTGAAGGTCAGAGCTCATGTCCGCGTGGACGATGATACACTTGCTCTTTGAGAATAACGAGGACTGTTTTGAATCACATTTGGTCAGTGCTGCTGTGATCAAAATCAACCACCAAACAAGGTAAAATTGTCCCAATGATCTGGATTTTTTTCCTCGCTTCGCATGTGCTCTCCAAGGGCGGCTTTCATGTCATGATCCGAACGACCGCACCAGAGAGTGGGCGTTGGAAAACTGTCTCTTCAGCTGGCATCTGCTCTGGAACCAGCTCCTGGCTGGAATCAGATACAGCTGACATTTCCTATCCTCTGGTGCCACAGCTTTACGTTTCTGTCACTATTAAGTCAAGTGTAACCACAACAGATCGGTCATTGGCTCGCGCTTTGCAAGTTTCAAGGAATGCCTGCTTGGTTATTGAATTTTCACTAAGAGTTTATTAGTTTCTCCTCACCGAGTGATGGATGTTTCCTAAAGGTTTTTACACAAATCCATTCAGATTACAGACCCACCGACATAGAGGGAACGCTGCTACAACATAACCATCAATTACTGCTGTGGGTAGAGGTAATTTTAGCAAGATTTTTTGTAAAAGATCTTTGTATTGTATCAACATCTTTCTGTCTGCTTAATAGCAGTTAATGTGTGATCCTTTTCTGAGGAACAAAAGAAACCTGGCTGGGTTGTCGCGAAACAATAACCACAGAATGAACTGCTCTATAGTTGAATTTCTATCACTGCTGCTGATCAGGGCCAATTAGAAACCAATTTGAAAGCACGAAGTGGCATGTGCACATGCGACCCCCAGGATGATTCACCGTTCATAATCTCCCCCTGTGCAGTGCGGGGGAGTAATGGAAGCCGGCACAGAGTAAATGGCTTCAGTATGTGACCATTATTTATCCCAACACTGGCTGCTGGCTACCTGTTACTAGATAGACTGACTGATAGATTCAACAGGAACACACACGCACGCACACGCACGCAAACACGCACACAAACACGCACGCAAACATGCACGCACGCACACACACGCACACACACACACACACACAAGCACACAAGCACACAGAGGCACACAGGCACACACACATACATACACACACACACACACACAGAGCTTGGAAGCCTGCCAAGCTCTTACATAATACATCCTTCCACTCTCTGCTCTGGCCACACTAAAGTCTGAAAAAATGCACATTAACTACACTATCAAGGATTTCACATGCACAAGATTCAACTTGCAGGTCAACGACCGGGGGCTAACAGCTAAAGTAAAATTTGTTTTGAAAAAACCATATCAATCTCCTTTTAAATCACTAACAGAAAAGACAAACACTCGAAAACCACACACACACACACACACACACACACACACACGTAGGGAAAAACAGATGTATGTGTGTGCCAGCAAACCCGTAGGAAAGGCTGATCACTATCCGAGCATTGTCCCACTGTTTCCCTACAGCCCTAATCTGTGGCATTAACTGTTTCTATACTCACCCCCACACACAACAGTTATTTGAATAAAACATTCAAATAAAAGACAAAATCGTAAAAAAAGGGACGTTTTAATTTTAAATTTTTTGTTTTATTCTGTAAGCACTTTGTGTGATATTATTTGTAAGCAAAGTGCTATATATGATTTGATTCAATTTGGTTAGTATTCTATTGCAAACAAAAGATTATGTTCACTCGCACACACAATGATAATACATTATCATAATGAAGTATAAGTTTATGGTAAAATTATAAAATTTGATATGAAGACATCAATTTACTAAAATAGTATAAACCCTCACGGTGGATTCATTAAGAGCGGTTTGTTTGTGGACAGCTCCCTCTGGTGGGGATCTGGCAGGCCTTCACTTTGGAAAGGCGGATGGTTCGGTAATAACGCACAGTGCCCACGGTTGATAGGGAGCATATTGAACCGATGATTCCCGTACCTTTGGGAAGGAGTGCAGGTGGAACGGCTCCAGCGGCTTGCGTGGAAACTCCTGACTGCGATGCAGCGGAGGAGGAGCAGCGGAGGGTGAATCACTCACACTCGACTGGCTGTCTGACTGGCTGTCGGCCCCGTTATTTTCCTTCCTGTTTGTCTTGTCAACCTTCAGATATTGAGGCACCAGTGAAAACATTGTATATATACGCAGCAAAAAGTCCACATGGTGACATCTTTTTGGATTTCTCAGAGTGTTTTAGACCTGTAATTTTTCTTAATATCTTTGCAAAGTTTGAAAAGTATATACAAAATCAAATAGCCTAACTACTCTCTCTGGCTTTTTAACTACAGCTGATCATATCACTCCACAGCCCACTACTCTTCTTGAGACAGACACACCTATTTTAGTAACCATAGACATGGTCACATAGCATGAGAGATAAACATCCAAAACTTTCCATCAAATCAAATCAGAAAACTTTCAGAAGTGTTTAAAAATCCACTGATGTTATTGATAATTTTTTGTTGAACTAGCGATACAAACTTATGTTTAAAAATTACCTTTCTGAACTTCCGTATGGAGGCGTACTCGGCTGCAGTCGGATCCTGAATGGCAAGGGAGTTAACAGAAGACAGAGGGGACCTGTTAATCCCGCTCGCCCCATTACCTCTTCCGGTCATCGGACCATTAATGGTGCCGTTTCCCCTGCCGTTCCCTCTGCCACCCTGTGAGGAAACACACAAGGTTACATGTCAGCTACAAACAACCTACTGTCACACGTTTACTAATTTCCATGAACAAGGAAACACTGAAGCCACGGTTGCAAAGCAGCCTGAACGAGGCCAAGCCAATGTCATCCAACGGCAGAGCTGCAGCTCCTGCACTTTAGACCTATGTAAACAGCTTACATATCATCTACAAGCAAAAAAAAATAGTTATAGCCGTTATATTAATCTCATGACTGCATCTGCAGGTGATAATTTCCTCAGCAGGCATGTGTAAAACATGTGTCGAGGATTCACTGGGTGTATCCAGTTTTTTCCATGTGATGCACTAGATTTAAAAGCATAATGTAAGTTTTGGATCAGTGGGTATAGACATACGTTCCCTTGCCCGTTTCCGTTACGGGCTCCATTGGCATGAGCAGGCGGGCTTTGGGCAGCTCTGATGATAGCTGGAGAGTTGGCTGATGTGGGTGGCGGGGCAGAGGGCACCTTGGGGCCCGCGTCCCCTTCCCGGATGCCCACACTTTCGTACAGGCCGTCGTCCAGGCAGTGGGTCGGGGTTGGGTTGTTGCGCAGGCCCACCTCGGTGTACATGTGGTCTCTGGCCTCCCCTCCTCCTGCCCCTCCTCCTCCTCCTCCTCCTCCCCCTTCTCCTCCTGTTTCCCCTCCCTCCCCCTGGGCAGATCCCTGGGGACTGGTGGGGATCTGGGGAAGCTGTCGCCCATGGGAGGGCCTCAGGTCCGTCTGGGAGCACCGACTGTGGAGGAGCAGGAGGTCCATACTGGCCGGACGGCTCTTACCAACAGCTGCAGAGAGAGGGAGAGGAGGAGGGAAAGAGAGCAAATGATAGAGGGGACCAGACTGACATGCTGTAACGGCGTAGGGGTTGTTTATCGTATATTCTGGAATTTCCCAGATTGGGATCAATAAAGTACCTCTCTTATCTTAACTCTTATCTTATTGCCATATACAAACTGTCAGTCCTCACTTACAGTTTCCATTGCAGGGAAAACGATTGATCTCGTGCAGCCTGGTGTCAGATTTGCTCATGGAGTTCAGCTTCGGATGCCGGAGTGTGCCCTGCTGGCTCACACAAATGGACACGTTAACACAGGAATAAAACATGCAAACACACGCATGATCATCTGTATACACGAGAGAGCAGGGGGAGATGGAGAGGGGGAGGGAGGGAGGGAGGGAGGAAGGAGAAGAGAGGGAAAAACAAAAGCATGTCTCACCATATTTACAGATGTCCCTTTCTCTCCGGCTGGGGGGTGCTTGCTCTTGCTTTTTCTGACACAACAACAAAGTGAGGAAGGTCAACGGGAGCCAGTGGACAGAGAGAGAACACACACACACACACAGCACATAGATACTATCAGCACCCAACTTTGGCAAGGGCATAAATGTCCTTGCTAGATAACAAGAACCCAGTCGAACAGTGAGAGGAGCGTGAGTAGGGTTTCTTAGCCAAAGCGGATGATGGCCCTCACTGAGAAACTTTTCTTTCCCCTTCTTCTAGTTATTTTCATAATAAGACCAAGAAAACGCACATTTATTATGTTGTAGTTTCCTTCACGTTAATTCCCTTTGCTGTTTTAGTTTACAATCCTCTGGTATTAGTCTTGAGCAAAAAGAAATGTATCTTCACTAGTGCTGTGGATAGCTGTGGATCCCTGGAGGTGGCTGTAGCCATAGGAAACTGTTGATATGGTGCGAGAGCGACGCGATGAAGCAAGAAGACAAAAGCTCCTGTGTGCAGGTGTGAGAACTGTTCTCTCTTCTCTCACTTTGGAGGGCGAGGATCTGCATCACATGAAGTGTGAGATCTTACTGCTGAGCCGCAAAACACAACGCAGCAATAAATAGCGTTCCTGGCTTGCAAGGCGGCAAAACAATTGCACACAAATGCTGCCATCACCTCAACATTTGAGTTGTTTGATATTTATCTGAACATAAAAAGTACCAAGGTCAGTTGTGTGTCAGCTCCATGTTACTGCAGCTAGCTATTGTCTCCTCTAGTGAGCCGGAACTCCATTCGTACCAACATATGGCCATCCCACCCCAGAGGCACCATGGGAAGGTGAAGAGAGCTCACCATGGAGATGTTAAGAATAACACGATACAGGATAGTGGGTCAGGTAAAAATATAAAATAATAATAATGATAATAATAATAATACATTTGATTTACTCTGCAAGCTTAGGCACAAAGTGATATCCAGGTCATATATGAACTGCACTGAGCCCAAACATTGAAAATTGATGTACAAGTATAATGTTGTTATAAATAAATAAAAGATGAAACACAACAGAACAAAAAAGAGTTAACATGATAAAAAAATTGGAAAAAAATGTGGCTACAAGGAAGATGTGCTCGGAGACATGAGGATGTATAAATGAGGGCAACAATTATGTTGTAATTTTAAGACTAAAATCTCCCGTGAGCCTTGGCAACGAAAAAAGAACAAGCGCTGGGTTTATTTTAAATCAATAGTACCAGGTCTCTCTCTGTCCAGGATCTATGTCATTAGTACACGACAAAATGAAGTCGAACAGGTGATCTACTGAACACCCGGCTCCTCAACATTGCCGACATCCAGTCGGGAGCAAAAATAAAATGTAATTCTTTACATCTCAACAATGGTGTGGTTTTTATTTCTATGACACGAGCTGGTTTGCCATTGCGTTTCTCTACATCCTTATCTGTGTATCCCATGGCAACAAAGCCACAGTGCTGCCTCTGATTGGTCCCTGAGGTTTGTGTGCGAAAAAAAAGAAAGAAAAGGGCTGTGCCATTGCTCTTGCCTGGCTCAGAGTCTGATCCTCTTTAAACTGCGGGGTGTTCCACTGCTTCTGCCTGCTGAGGAGTCTGCTTAAAGAGGGGTGACGTGAGGCTGCTCTGACTCTGGCCTGTCTCCTCAGTGTCCTGTAAACATCATTTCATCTGATCTGACACTCGCAACCCATTAACATTCATTACTGCCACTCTGCTCGGAGCAGGGGATAAAAGAGACGGAGAGGACGGATGGAGGGAAGAGAGAAAGCCGGGAGGAGACGAGTTCAGAAGAAGTAGAGAGAGGGAGACATAAAAGAAAAAAGTAGATGATGAGAGCGATGTGGGAGGGCATTGAAAGCTGGCAGCAGAAGTGATAAAACTCTGTCTGTTCTCTTTTCTTATTTCACTCTGCCCCTTATACTTTTTTTTTGCACATTTCAAGTCACGTGAGCGTCCTCTTACCTTTGGCAGCCAACGCAAACGAGGACAATAAGGATGGTGACCACAAAGGCAGACGCTGCTGCAATGGCTCCCAGGAGAAGCAAGTTCTGGTAGAGAGGGTCATCGGCATTTGCTCCGCTTTCATCCATGACACCCACTCACTCACTCACTCACTCACTCACTCACTTCCACTCGAGCAAAAACTCTGCCACACAGACCGACTGCTCAGGAAAACCTGCAGAGATAAGGGAAGAGAACGAAAAGAAAAAGATACAACATTTGAGTGACATGAGAGATAAGAGCAAACTGAAGAAATGCTGCAGAGAGCGAGGTGAGGAAGTGTATGTGTGTGTGTGTGTGTGTGTGTGTGTGTGTGTGATTGTGTGTGCGCGTGCGTGCATGTGTGTGTGTGTGTGTGCGTGCATGTGCTTGGTTTGCCTCTGGCTTTTTGTCACCGTCTCATTCTGACATATCAGTTTCTATTTTTGACTCACTCAGAGAATAATGCACAGAAAATAGAACACCTTACAAAGCAGCCAGCACGGCACGCCAAAAAAGCTTTCATCACACTCCTTCGTTTTTTTGGTTAATAAAAGATCTAACGATACCGCAAACATGTGTTTGACTAGCCAGAGAGATTTGGCTGTTAGTTTAACAGGAAAAAAAAGCAGTCTCTCATTGAGGGAAGGATCAGATCCACTGCTGTTACAGTTCATTTCCAGGCAGAACAATTTCAGATCACACAGATGAAACACTCTCACAACAAGAGTTCCAATTTTTAGACAGTGGTGCGTTCTGTAGTAAAGGATTTTCTGCAACCACAGTAGCACTATCACTTTAAAAAAGTTATCTTTGAGGACACTTTTGCACATGTTCCTATATGAGTTTAAACAGATTCATATTCTACTTGAAGTAGAATCACAGGGGTGAAATCTTTATCGCGTGTTAAAAAAAACTCAAAAGCTCAAAAAATATTATGTGCTGCTATTGTTTAAAGGAGGAATTGTGGGTAATAACCTTTTTTTTTCATTTCAGCCTGAAAGTGAGATGAGAAGCTCTGCCTCTGTCCAAAAAGATATTCTAATCAACCCATACCCAGTCTCTAAGTATTGTTTAAGCTTCTTTAAAGTTCAAAATCATCTCGTCTCATTGTCATAAAGAAGCTGGCTTACCGCTTTAAACTATAGCCCGCCAGCCGAACATAATGTTGTTTTCATATTTTTCTGGAAATTATACTATACAACAAAGTGAATATTTTAATTTCATTTGAAGTATTTGTAAATTTCAGGAAAAATGTAAGTACAGGATTTCTAGACTTTGCCCACATCTGTTGAATTATTGCTGAGTCCAGGAATGGGATGCAGTATATATTCATAAATAAATTCATAGGTTTTTGTGTAAATCTTTGTGTAGGTTTGCTGCAATACATCTAGGCTATATCCTGGTCCAAGTCAAGGCAGCATCACAATCTTCAACCCAACGACCACAAGTCTTTTGTAAATATAGGTATGAATTACATTACAAGCAGTAAATGTGCAGATTAGAATTAGTGGGAAATAACTGGTTGGTATGTTTATAAATTGAGGTATGCTGTGGTGATTCAGTGAAATGAAATGTAATATCTTCCTATTTCATATTATTAATGGTCATATATCCCATAAGTTATGTACTGGGTGTAAACATTTAGCGACAACTAAATCAATCCCTGCACAAGAACTGGTAGGTGAAGTGCGACCACTTTTAATTCGTTGACGCGTGAATCTTCACCGAGTAAACATTTATACTAGAAGAACAGGGTAAGTTTGAACTTACAAAGAGCTGCTGCAAAAGGCTCCTGGAGCATAGCCTCCAAAATGTCACTTGACCAGTCGATGTGTAGCTTCGGGTACTAAGTATGTTCACGATAACTGAAGTATTAGCACAAGACATTTGGAATGGGAGAGGTTGTCGGTGCTTGCCCTCACTTCTCTGCACATTTCCCAGAGGCACAACAATGCACACATGAATACACTGCACATGCTGCGCATTCTTACATTGCTGAGACAATGGCAGCAATGTGGTTAAAATATTAGATTAGAGGAAAAAGCTGAACATCAGGGATCCAAATGACAAAGCAGGCGGAGAGCAGAAGGAGGCCATGGCAAGCTACTGTATATATCGTATGTGTGTGTGAGAGAGAGAGGAGACTCTGGAATATACCACCACAGGATCTGGCTGTGGCTTTCTGTTTCTTGCAGATAAAACTGCATCTTTTTTTTTTCTCTCTCTCCATGTCCTCTTTTCTTGGTCCCTCTCGCTCTCTCTTCCTCCAGTTCTCCTCTCCTCCTCTCCCTCTGTCTGTCTGTCTGCCTGACCCTGCAGATATGTGAGGCGATGCACAGCGAATGAATTAGCGGAGCAGAGGACTCAGACAGCCCTTTATGGAATAGACAGACAGGCAGGCAGCAGGCAGGCAGAGCACAGCGCCGCTGAGAGGGAGAGAAAACAAGCGGGAGAGAGGGTGAATGAAAGGGAAGGGTAGCACCGGAGTGAAGAGACATGGGAGCGAATGGGTGGGATGAAAGGACAGACAGAAGGGTGAAGATGCAAGAAAATATGGGGGGAAGAAGGAGAAAGAGGGGAGCACACTTAAAACACGGAGGAGGAACAAAGAGGGGAGGGTGTGAACGGTGGAGGGAGGGAGGGAGGAGAGAAAAGGGAGTGATGAGACTGGGAAGATGAAGAAATCTTCGCTGAAGACGAGACATAGCGGGGAAGCATGGGAGAATGTGCGATGAGCTCAGAGGAAAGGGGGGAGAGAGAGAGAGAGAGAGAGAGAGAGAAAAGGGGCAGGAGGCGAAGAGAAGGAGGTCATCAGCGGTCTGTTTCTGCCTGCATTTTGTCAGCCCCCTTCTGAAATATTCAGGGGAGAAACACACACACACACACACACACACACACACACACACACACACACACACACACACACACACACACACACACACACACACACACACACACACACACACACACACACACACACACACACACACACACACACACACACACAGACACACACACACACACACACACACACACACACACACAGGGGCTCGCTTCTGCAAGATGGGAGCGCACATGTCTAGCGGCGTGCTGAACAGTGCGCGAAGCTTACAAGTGGTGAACTGGACTGGGGAAGAGGAGAGGCACGTCAACACCCCCTGCAGCATGTGACACACAGTCAGGCTTGCGAGAGCGCTCTGATCTGCATCTGTCTTCATTTCAGAGCATTATGAGTAAAAAATGATGACGGTAACAATAACAGCATATTGAGAATGATGACGACGGCGGTGATAGCCCTATTAGAATAAAGAGGTCAGTGAAGATGATGATGATTAAGGTGCAGCCACTATTACTGATGGTAATGATGGTGATAATGAGGTCAAAAGCGAGAGCTGCACGGAGACACGCGAAGGGGCGGATGCAGGCAGCAGAACGGGCAGAGCAGGATGCAGCGGTGCAGCGCGACCACGGGGTGGAAGGTTTCCTCTGCACGTCTCCTGAGATCACACAAACGCACGAAGCACAGACCGACACCAGCATGAAACAGCAGACTGTCGAAAACCTGACAACAGGATTACACAATCAAGAGTAAAATGGATGCACTGATAACTGGGCGTCTAACACGCTCGGCAGCCTCTTTGTGTGTGTGTGTGTGTGTGTGTGTGTGTGTGTGCAATATCTGCTCAATAAAAGCTAATTATAGTCTCTAATTCCAGTCATGAAATGGATTTTCATGTGAACTGAAATACTGTTGTTGAGATAACCAGAGGTTTATGCTTTAGTTTTTCTGCTCTTGGCTTGAACAGAACCAAATTCGTTTGAATTTTTTTTGTGCTTGCTGCCGTCACAATTGTCCGTCCTTGCAACTCGTAGATCAAATCCAAAGTTTTTTTCTGCTAGTCAACAGACCCTGAGAACACACTGGTTTGTCTTGTGCAGACGAGTGAACGTCTGTGTGTTTGATTCAAGCAAGGATTCTATAAACAGGAGGCTGTTTTATAAATGCTTAGTAAAAATATCTTACTGGGCTCCCGTGGATCGCAGCACTACTTCAAATGTGAGAGGTTTTTGTTTTTTTCGTGGTTTAAAATAAGCGTTACCTGATTTCAGTTCTGCTTCAGGGATGACATTTACATCTACAGTTACATGTCGGATTGTCACAGGTATTTATTTGATTAATGCTGTAACTGATACTAACAACTGGTATCAAGTATTGTGGCTGCATACAGGCCTACATGTAGTATACCTACAACAAATGCAATATAGACTTTTTGCCGATGCCCTCGTCTACAATGACTGAAAGAAAGAAACATCGCAATAGGTTTAAATTCCTCAGGTTAAAGGTGTTGTAACTTCAGCTGTGTTGAGAAGAGAATGACTCTATGTACACTACATTTTTACTTGGGTGGCACAACTGGACTTCCATTCATCTCCTTTGGATAACCTTATAGAGGCAGAGATGTAGTAGACGGTTAATTCAGAACCTGCTAATTACGCATTTATGTGCAATACTGTATGTATGATTTGGGTTAAGTGAGACACTGATCCACTGTCTGTATTCAACAGGTATGACCTTCTGTCCATCCTCACCTGAGAGCCGCCCACTTCTCCGATTCAGATTCAAACTTAGGTGCATGGTATCTGTCCCTCGCATCTCCCACTCAAAGCTACCTGAACGCAATAATAATGATAATAATAATAATAAATTTCATTTATAGAGCACTTTTCATTGCAATACACAAAGATACCCCCCCTACCCCACACACACACACCCCAAAAAACCTATTTTCCCTCTCAACATTGGATTAACAAGGCCAGCACCCATGCAATTTTCCTAATTGTAGTCATGAGATTCACAAGGCCGATATGTCCCTGTCATGTTCCTGAACGCAGCTTTCAGTCTCTGTCATCACATTAGGGCAAATCCAACTAAGTGATTATTATCAAGCGCAACAATGGAGTAAACGGTGTGTGTGTGTGTGTGTGTGTAGCACCACTCTTGCTCAATAAATGTATTAAATCTACTCAACACTTCCCACTTTACAGACTTCAAACAACCAAGACATAATTTACAGGCAACGTCACCCCTTCAGCACTGACCTGTAACCTATATCAACCAGTAAAGCATGTCTGCCCTTTGAACGCTCCGCCTGCGAATCAAATCAATCACGCTCGCTATTTGATGATCGCTCATCGATGCACACAGAATCAGTGAGGGAGACATATAAATGGCAATAGCAGAAAAGAAAGAGGGGAGAGTAGAGGACATGTCTTCCGAACATCGCGAGGCGAGTTCATCAGAGGCCCTGGGCCGCGGCGCATTACAGCCGAGAGCAGACGTGGAATCACATCATGTCCATGGCAATCTGCGGCTCGGTGGGACGTCGCTGCTCTGTGCACATGACAGACACGGAGCGATGGGGCGTCAGAAGAAAGAAGGGCGAGCAAGAGAGGCAGTGGGAGGCAGCAGCGGTGGGAGGGGAGGTTACAGCTTAACCCTCTGATATTTTTTTGCCATCAACTGCAATGCCTATATCTCTAAGCCTCAAACACACACGCACGCACACACGCACGCACACACAAACACACACACGCACACAAGCGCACACACACTCTGAGGAGATAGACCTTGTACTGACACTTGGGAAATTCAGTTTGCAATTTAGTGCCTGTCCTAAAGTGACCTGTAACAAGTGGTCACATAACAGATCAAGTGAACATAACCTGCTCAATTTTTCGTGTTCCAGCAATATTGTAATCTCGTAACCGAGGAGAATTATGATTTAGACTCTGCTCAAAGCTTCCTGCAAACATCCTAAATGATTAAGTGACAAGTGTTGGGTTGTATCTGAATAACATTTTTAAATGTAATCATGCCTTTTGAAGCTGTATCATTTGTATTACTTAAATTATAAGGAC